>NW_026652276.1:40352703-40461609 GCF_009828535.3 Hylobates moloch | reverse complement strand
AAAAAAAAGAAAATAATCTATACTTTGGTGACTGATGATATAAAAGAAATTTATTTGACCAAATAAATATATTTCAATAGGCCAGATATCCTTATATAAATTTTTGAGAACAATAGGTGCAGAAGGATCTTTTGAGATGTTCACTATTTCATCATTAGAACTGACAAGAACTTAGAAGATCTTTTTAAAAGTTAAATGACTTGCTCAAGGTCCTAAAACTAGTTTTATTAATATTCTCAAAACTTAGAACAAAATGCATTCTAAATGATCAGAAAGATATAAAATAGTGTTTGTTATTAAAAGGCCATACCCACTGAATCTGTTTAAAGTAGAAAATACGAAAGTTAAAAAGTAAGTAATATAGTACAATAAATTAAGCTTTTCAAAGTTATTTAGATGAACCTCAATTGAAAAAATAATTCTATCAATATTATGCCTTTTAAGTTTCTAATTACAAATTCACTGAACAGCTATAGGTAATGTTTATAAGGAGCAGTAATACAACTTTAAAAAAATTATATTTATCCTGGTTCAAAATTATGGTATAACTCAAGTATTACACAGTTATCAAGTTAAACTGTTTACTCACAGAAAGATGCTAAAGCTGTAGGATCCAGGGCCAAAAAATTTCGGATTGCTACTGATATTTTAGCAAAGTCAATCCTAGAAAATATAAAAGCTTCTTGTCACAGCGCAGTTGTAAACTTCCTAAGAAAACTTCACTTTCTTGACTACAGTTTTTTCCTTCTCTATTCTAATGCTACCACATATACTATTACTAGGTTTTAAGTAGCTACAGTGTATACTTAACACACATGACAAAATTATCTTATTTACAAAGGCCACATAAAACATCTAACTAGACTACTTTGGACAACATTCCTTTGGGGTTAAAACATCCTAAAGAAAATTAAACTTGATCTACAAAATTTCATTAGTTTCTACCTCTTTCTATTACCCATATCATTAGGCTCTAATTAGGTGGATTTTTTTTTAAAAGGGGTTACATTGTATTCCCAAAAATATATGTTGAACTCCTAACCTGGAGTACTTATGAATGTGACCTTATTTGGAAGCAGGGTCTTTGCAGATGAAATAAAGATAAGGTCATTAGGATGAACTCTAATCCAGTATGACTGGTGTCCTTATTAGAAGAGACACAGATACAGGAATACACAGGGGGAAAGCGCTGCATGACGACAGAGGCGAATATTGGAGTGATGCATCTACAGCCAAGGAATGCCAAGGACTGTCGGCAACCACTGAAGTGAGGGGAAGGGCATGAAACAGACGCTCCCTCAGAGCCCTCGAAAAACGAATCAACCCTGGCCACATCCTGATTGCAGACTGCTCGCCTCCAGACCCGTAAAAGAATAAATGTGCTGTTTTCAGCCAGCCAGTGTATGGTACTTTGTTACAGCAGTGCTAGGAGACAAATACGAATGCTCTGAGTCTCACCTATAGCTGATTTAGATGATATTAAGGAACTTCTGAGCTAACTATATTTGGATGAAATTTTGGACTTATGAATTGATGCTGGAATGGGTGAAGTCTTTTGGGAATATTTTGTTTACAATAGTCTCATCCCCTCAAAAAAGAACAGAAGTAGACTGGCCTTAAAACTTTTTGAAGTAATATTGATACTCTATAATTCTACTTTGAAAACTGTCATGGTCAGTGACACATTTTGCTCAGCATTTCCTCCTGAAGAAGTTAGACAGATCTGGAGTCATAGGCATTACCTGTCAAAAGCTGAAATTGTACTCAGAGCCAAAAGCAAGTACAGAAGACTCTGGAATGGATACGCTAGGGTCTTGTATTGCTGCAGAAGGTTTGAAAGGTTGGATAGCTGATCTCCTGCTAGAACATATATCACAACAATATTCCACACAGCACAGCCAGCCAAGAATCCATGAGAAAAGAGACCAATCATCCTGAATGGAAAAGGGTTTGATTATTATACATGAATTACTAAAATAAAAAGCTAAAACATGTTTAAAATCTCTTCATATATAAGAATAAAATTCAGTATTTCATGACAAGTAAAAGCAAGCTCTTTCTTTTTAGTTACACTGATAGGTAGATCATTCAATTCCAAGAGGATGTTTAAAAAATATACCTACCTACCATTTTAAGTTTTCATTTCATTAACAGTATTGAACAACCAAGAGGTTATTTTTTTCTTTAATTACAGAACTCAGTTAACATTTGTTTTAAGAAAAGTCCAACAAAAGCGGCCACCTGAAAGCCCGGTGTACTGTAAGTGCCACATCTCTGGTAGTCCAGGAAGGCTTCATGTCCATTGACACATCTATGTTTTCTGTGGTCTTTATCAACTCTGAACGATCAGCAGCGTGGAATCTCCCTAAGAACGCATAATGTAATTACTAACAACTAGCGAGAGAGAAGCCCTGGTAGCCCTTTTTTTTTTTTTTTTTAATTTCACACTCAGGAAGCCGCAAACTAAGACTGAAATATTGCTGTTGTATCTGAAAATTCTCCTTGACTCAGTACCTATTTCAGAAGGATCTTTTCTTTGGGTTCCTTAAACATAATTTTTCATCTTGAAGAAAAATAAGCGATGTCAGTGTATTTTCTTCTCAATCCAAAGTGAAGTAACAATTTCAGAAATCAATTATATTTAATTAAAAAAATGAACTTTCAACTCAGAATAAAGTCTAGAAACCTTTAACATGACCTAGTCTACACAATTCTAACTTAGAGACTTCAGAAGTGTTAAAGTTTATATGCCTATACTATCAAGGTAAGTCAATATTTGAAAACTACTTTAAATTTCTTAGGAAAAGATGTCAGGATGTATATCATGGCTTTCTGGGATGACAGGAAAGAAATGGGCTGCTTCATAAATTTCTCTTTAGAACATTCCTGTGAAGAACATCAGTTCAAGAGTCGGCACTGCAAAATTGTATGAGCAGGGCTTTAGCCTTTTTACTGTTGATTCAGAGGCTCCTTCTTGTATATCTAGTAATCCACAAATAGACCTCAGGAAACAGGAAAGGTTCCATTTCAATTATCCTCACCAAACCCAGTTTGCAGGTGTTTTGGAGGATGAAAGACAGGGGTGTGACAATTTTCCCTAAGAAAAGACAACTTCTGGGCAGACAATAGAACCACTGGTGCCTTTTATGGCCAGTTACTCTAGCAGGGAAATTTCTATGCTATGTGAAGCAAGAATAAAAATGAGGATTAAGTGATACTGCTTGAAAAAGAACTGCAGTAAATTAAATGACCACATGGTAGATGAATAAAACCAAGTGACTAGAAGTCATAAAACCGCAGTTCAAGTCCCAGTTCCACTCTAATCAACTGTGAGACACTGGGTAAGTCAGCCTCTCTAGACCACAGGTTTCTTATTGGCCAAGAACTGCAAGATCCCTTAAATGGGATCTTATGAAGTAGAGTTCTAAAACAATGTACACAAAATCTAAATTGTAAATTTTAAGGACTACTCTTTCTGTTTCAGATGAGTTCTTTAGGCAGCATATCTTTAACATATCCATGGTAGTATATAGTCATAATCATGCTTTGAGTAGGTTTTTCTTAAACACTGTGTTATAGACTGAATGTGTCCCCCAAAAATTCATATGTTGAAGCCCTAACCTCCCAGTGAGTGTGAGGTCACTGGGAGGTAATTAGATTTCGATGAAGTCATGAGGATGAAGCTCCCATGATGAGATTAGAGTCCTTTTAAGAAGAGGAAGACACACCAGAGCTCTCTCTGCCACATGATGACACAGTGGCAGCCATCGGCAAGCCAGGAAGGGACCTTCTCCCATAACCTAATCTGCTGGAACCTTGTCTTGGACTTCCTAGCTTTAGGAACTATGAGAAATAAATGTCCATGGTTTAAGCCACTCGGTCCGTGGTATTGTTATAGCAGCCTGAGCTAAAATACACTGCAAACCTAGTCTCATAGCCAGTATACATTATACAATGTCAGAACTATCTTGCAAAAGAATATACAGCTATAATGTTGTATTTCTTATTTAAATGGTAGTATCACCGTGTATTTTCTCTCTTATTTTCAGTTGTAGAATTTGTATCATTATCTGTCCCATCACAACTACTACCAATTACAGCAAACTGGTAAAGCACAAGAAAGAATAAAGAATCAGGCAGGGGTGGGGAAGATCTTTACATTACCCATAACCCCATAAATCCAGAAACAACCAGCATTAATATTCGAGCCTATTTCCTTCAAGTCTTTTGTCCTATGCATAGATCAAACTGTGTGTGTGTGCACATGTGTATATGCTCATTTTTTATCAGAATCTTTCCATAAAATGAAAAATTCTCCCTAAGCACTATGTTTAATGGTGAAGAATATTATTATATAGATACACCACAACTTACTGAAATTATTCCTCTCCTATTTCACATTTAGGTTGTTTCCAGTTTTCCACTCTCATGAATCATAGCATGATGACTAGTTTTATGTATAAATTGTTATACATAGTTTTGCTTAATTCCTTAATTCAGATTTCCAGAAGTATAAAGGATATCCTTGTACAATTTTTAAAGAGTTCATATTCTAAAACAAGGCATCTACTTACGGCTTTTTTCCACAAATACTTTGCCTACAGGCTGGCTAATGCCAGTGGGTGCAGTGAATACAGACTGCTGTTCCACAGGAGTTTGCTCATCAGTGATTATGTCTTCATCTTCTACTCCTAGCTCATTGGCATACTGTAATTCTGCTGGCTGGGTTTTCCTGTAATAAGGAAGTATGTATGAAAAAGAAATGATTATTGAATTTTTACAGACTTACATAAGGAACTAGCTATAAATATAATGGAAAGGGCCCTGGACTTGGAGTTAAGAAATTTGGTTTTTACTCAAATAAATCAGTTATTAACTATTATGTGCAGCAAGTTAATTACATTTCTGAGGGCTTCAGTTTTCTCATTTGAAAATTGAAGTGACTGAACTAGATCTGTAAGCTTCTTTCCAAATTTAAAACTGTATGATTCTGTATAGACACTGATATGGTTTGGCTATGTCCCCACCCAAAATCTCATCTTGACTTGTAATAATCCCCACCTGTCAAGGGACTGTTCGGGTGATAGTGAGTTCTCAGGAGATCTGATCGTTTTGTAAGGGGCTTCCCCCTTCACTCAGCTCTAATTCTTCTCCTTCCTGCTGCCCTGTGAAGAAGGGTGTGTTTGCTTCACCTTCCACCATGATTGTAAGTTTCCTGAGGCACCCCAAAGTCATGCTGAACTATGAGTCAATTAAACCTCTTTCCTTTATAAATTACCCAGTCTTGGGTATGTCTTTATTAGTAGTGTGAGAATGGACTAACACAGACATTGATCACTATTTGTAGGTTCATTTTCAAATACAAATAATAGTGCTATATATATGCCTTCCAGTGTTATTTCTTTAAAGTATACTACTCATTTTATCTTAATGCTAAAACACAGTTTTACTTATTCCTGAAATAATCATAATTTGAATTCTGTTAACATAAGAAAATAAATCACAATAGTCTATTTCAATTATCTTTAATTTTTAAATATCCTTAATGTTTACTTTTGCTACTTATATATTCTATTTGTGTTCCTCTTTTTTAGAGATGTCTCTTAAGTATTTTTATTTAAGTACAATCTTAATTTTTTTTATTTTCTCAGTGGTTTACTCTTCTCAAATTTATCATTAGATTGGTTTAACTGATTTGTTGTAATAATACTTATCCTAGAGGTATACAAATACAAGTATGTAATAAGACTTAATGAGAAGCTACTGTTTGGGAGCTCCAAACAAAGCATCAGGGTAATCCTGGAGAATAGTTAGAAGAATAAATAAATTCTTACTTTGTCTTCCTCCGAGGTTTTTGAATAACTGCCTCCTCAGCTGGCTCCGCATCAATACCATTTTCATTCCGTAATACAGATGAACTAGATGACTTCTTTTGGGTGGAGGAAGTCTCCAATTCTGAAAACAAAATAAATTTAACTTTTCAAATAACTAAAACATAAAAAGAAAAGTAATGTACAAGACCTGTATAAGAGAAAAGAACTTCAAGAATTTTAATTGGGCAAAAATGTTTTCACTATCTTACAAATTTTTAATTTTTTAAAAATGTTATACTTCTAAAATCTCAATGTAAAAATTGAAATTGTAATGCCAAACAATATGGAAAAAAATTAAGTAACCCAATACCCAGGCTGTGTTGAAGATTCCCAAGATTATCTCCTGGTTCACTGACTTTCTAGAAGGGCTCACAGGACTTGGAAATCATCACACTCACAATTATCGTTTACTACAGCAAATGGATTTAAAGCAAAATCAGCAAAAGGAAAAAGCACATGGACCAAGTCCAGAGGAAACCAAGTACAAGCTTCCAAGAGTCCTCTATCAGTGGAGTCAAATAGGATGCGCTAACATTACTGGAGAGTAATGAGTTGTGACAACATATGTGACACATGTTGTACAAGGGAAGCTCATCAGAGACAGTGCCCAAGGTTAGGGGCTAGTCACATAAGCCTAGCACATACCAAAATTCTGGATGCCCGGAAGGGAAGCAGATGTTCAGCAAAAATCACTTTGTGTGCACAAATGCACAGTGAGCCACCTTATAATTTAGGGAAAGTTTTCTATCAGTGTAGGGAGCTGTTTATCATCCAAGTTCCCAGATGCCAGCTAAGGGCCAATCTCATCAGCAGGCTTTTCCAAAGATGGCAGTCTCAGGTCTGCTATATTAACTCTTTTCTGCACACACGGTAGGTATTAAGTTTAAATGAGTCAGTGAAGCCTCCTTCTAATCCACTAGCTACTCTTCCTACCTGGAAATACTAGCTCCCTGGAATACCTTCAAGACCTTACAATTCTATTGTAATAAAATACTTACAGCCTCGACTGGAAATATAATGCAAGCAGTAGAGCCTACCATCCTGAACAAAATAAACGAAAACACAATTTTTAAATCCAGAAACTGAGAAAGCTGAACCTGCCAGGCTTGGTGTACTTTGGAATGGCAATGACAGGTCCTTTTTGATTCAAAACTTAGTTGGGTCTTGAATTTTCTAAAAAAGGTCATTTCTGTAAACACACTTTTCACAAATTATAAAACTAGGTATTGGTATCCATCTTGATTTTTAAACTTGTATCCTAATTAAATTACTAAAAGGGTAGTTTTAATGAAACTACATTTACTGCCACTAATGAAATAAACTGTAGAGTAGTTAAAGCTAGTCTGAGCACCATTTCTGTCTCTTTTCCTTCCTCTGCCATCATCTGCCCCTTCGTTCTCCTCACAGACCCTCAGTGCCCCCAGGCACTGTGGCATCCCACTTCAACTTGCCTTCCAAAATTAGGTTCCATTCTCCTGACTTTTCTAGTTCCTGCCCTTCTACTCCTATAATTCTTCCATCCAATCAAGACACGCCGTTTTCTAGAAGGACAAGTAATTAGGAAAATTATAATAAATTATTAATAAAGGCTGATGTTAATAGGAGAGCACTAATCTCCCCATCTTTGTTCCTTCCCTGAGTTTTACTCCAGTACAACCCTTTGTCATTTTTCTAATTATTATAAAAGTCATAATGCTCAAAATACAAAAAATTAGTAAAATATAAATGAAGGAAGAAAACTTTAAAAATCATACTTCCTCCTTCTAAAACTTCTACCACTGTAACATTGCTATATTCTTCCATTCTTTTTACTATGTAGATGTATGTACATATTTACGTTCTGGGTTGAACTGTGCTCCAAAAAAAGATACGTTCAAGTCCTAACTCATAATACCTGTGAGTGTAACCTTATTTGGAAATAGAGTCTTTGCAGATGAAATCAAGTTAAGATGAGGTCATGCTAGATTAGAATGGGCCCTAAATCCAACGACTGATATCCTTATAACAAGAGGGAAATGTGGACACAGACACACAAGGAAAAATGTGAAGATGGAAGCAGAGATTGGCATTATGCCACCACAAGTCAAACAATGCCAAGGACTGTCAACAACCATAAGAAGCTAGAAGAAATGGCCCGGCACGGTGGCTCACGCCTGTAATCCCAGCACTTTGGGAGGCCAAGGTGGGCAGATCACCTGAGGTCAGGAGTTCAAGACGAGCCTGGCCAACATGGCAAAACCCTGTCTCTACTAAAAAATACAAAATTAGCTGAGCATCATGGCAGATGCCTGTAATCCCAGCTACTCAGGAGGCCGAGGCAGGAGAATCACTTGAACCTGGGAGGCAGAAGTTGCAGTGAGCTGAGATCGCACCATTGCACTCCAGCCTGGGCTATAAGAGTGAAACTCCATCAAAAAAAAAAAAAAAAAAAAAAAGAGGCTCGAAGAAACAAGGAAGGATTCTTTTCTAGAGACTTCAGAGGGAGCATAGTCCTGCAGACAACTTGATTCTGGACTTCTCACCTAAGAACTATGAAAAAAATAAACTGTTGTTTTAAGTCGCACAGTTTGTGGTAATTTGTTATGGCAACCCTAAGAAATTAACATAGTATATTTTACAAAAATGGGATCCTCCAATACATACTATTTTATAACCTTTGTTCTTTGATCTAATAATACACAACTGATGATTATCCGTGTCACCCTAACAATCCTTTTAATGGGTACCTGGTTCCTATTTATGGATAAAGTATGATTTATTTAGCCAGTATCACACCATTAAATATTTGGGTCATTACCAATTTCTACTCTTATAAATAATGCTGCAGTTAACATCCTTTAATTACTGCAGGTATTGAATTCACTACTATTCCCAGAAATCCGGACAGGCTGTATCTATGCTCCTACGAGCAAAGCATGAGTGCACCCATTTCCCATCAATATTGGATTTTATAATTTGAAAAAAGCATTGCCAATTTGATAGGCCAAAAATGGTATAGTATTTTATTTACCTTGTGAACTGCCTGGGACATAGAAAGACTGAACAAATGTTAGTTGTTGTTTCATTATATTATTGTTAGTACAGAATCTATCATTTCCCCACTAATCTGAAATGTCCATTTCATCATTTACTAGATTTTTCTATGCACTGAGATCTGAACTTTCTGTTTAAACCTGTATTTGTTGCCTTCCTCTCATAATCTATACATATATGATCAAAAGAGACCTGTAAAGTATTCTTGGCTTAAGCCATTGGAGTTATTCTAGTGGTAAATATTTTAAACATAAAAGCAAGAAACCACCTGTGGGATATGGATAGGGGGAAAGAAATGAGAGCAGAGAGGTTTTTATTATGTCATCAAAATCACAAGTGCTATCACAACCTAACCTTGGTTTCTTCACATACCAAGAGGTAGCCTTGTCTTTTTCTGTCTTCTTTGAACAGGAGCCTCTGGGTGCTCTTTGAGTTCTTTAGTTGATGGCTCACTACCCTCAGAGGGCCTTCGACCAGCAGTCTGAGCAAGGCCTTCCAAAGAAGCACTTGCTATAGAAAAACAGAGTAGAAAAAAATGAGATTACTCGAGCAAAGATCACTGAATCTTAAAAAGATGGAGGAAAAGGTAACTAGAATGTTTCCTACAGAATAACCCCATCTCTTTCAGAACTAATTATCCCCCAAATCTTTCCTTCCTCCTCACCTGTAACTTTGGGCTTTAAGTTAGGAAAAGAAATAAATGAAGGAATAAGAAAGGCTGAGGAAGAAAAAAAGAGGGGGCTAAAAAGAAGAGCAAAAGATAGGAGGAGGAGAAATTGCTTCAGAACATTTAGAACTTTGAAAAAGGTGGAAAACATTGTAAAAACTGATACCATAAAGAATTCTCTTACTTGCCTCTTGCCTTAAGAATTTTCATCAGCCTCTACATAGTAAAGTCCTTCATTAGTAAGTTAAAGAATGACAAAGTCATCATGGATAATTGGAGTTAGCAGGTAATTTATAAATCTCTTCATTTGGTCATTCACTTCAACTTCTTCCCTCATGAAATCTTTTAAAAGAATTTCAACACATACCTGACTGCATTCCCTTCCTTGCTTGTCTTCTTCACAAAAGAAGAAATAGAAATTGCACTGGGTACAGTGGTTCATGCCTGGAATCCCAGCACTTTGGGAGGCCAAAGCAGGTGGATCACCTGAGGTCAAGAGTTTGAGACCAGCCTGACCAACATGGCAAAACTCCCTCTCTACTAAAAATACAAAAATTAGCCGGGTGTAGTGGCATGCGCCTGTAGTCCCAGCTACTCGAGGAGGCCGAGGCAGAAGAATCGCTTGAACCCAGGAGGCGGAGGTTGCAGGGAGCCGAGATCACACCATTGCACTCCAGCCTGGGCAACAGAGCAAGACTCCATCTCAAAAAAAAAAAAAAAAAAAAGAAATGTATCAATAAACAAATGAAAATGTTTAACCTCACTAGTATTTAGAGAAATGCAAACTAAAATAAGCTACTTTCCCCCCACTAAATTAACAAAAAAATTTTAAAGATTGATATTGTCTAATGTTGTTAAGGATTTAGAGAATGAGACACTCTCAGACTCTACAGGTAGCAAGATAATAACTAAAGCTTCCTTAAGGTAATTTAGCAGAGTCAGTCATACTAATAACGCACACATCTTGCACCTAGCAGTTCCACTGCTAGCAATCCATCCTACAGATGTACTTCTTCCCTACCACCATTTTATGCAGAACTGCAACATTGTTGGAATGAAAAATTGGAAATAACCTAAATAAATAACAGACCAGTGATTATGGTACGTTATCATGTAATACAATGAAGTCACTGTTTAAGAATACATAGAACTCTATGTATTAAGAAACAAAGATAGTATGTATGATTCCTTTTATGTTTTTGTTGTTGTTGTTTGTTTGTTTTAAAAAAGGAGCAGCAACCACAGAAACCTTTTAGGAGTGTGAGAGGTCACAAGTAAAGAGTGAAGTTAAAGGATCAGGTAAAGATAACCTTGAGGTTTCAAGCCTGAGTGCTGGGAAAATGGCAGGTTCCATTAACAGAAAATCATGAGACGTAAAAAAATTATTTATTCTTAAAGGCGACGATGGATTCTAGATGTGCTGAGTTTAGAGTTACAGATGCAACTTCCAGGATTATTAGTGGATGACTAAGACAAAAACGAGTTCTGCTCATGACTGAAGTTTTACTATTTAAATGATGATGTGGCCATGCCTTCAGACTCACGCTCTAATGTAGAGATATTCTGACTGAAGTGAGATATAAGAACTCTGTGTTTCTAAATTCAGTATCTTGTTCAAGGGTCTGGAGTCAATCATAGCTTAAAACCATGTATGTTGTCTGGGGATAAAAGACCTTAAAGAGTCCAGGAATATCATGGAAATAGGAGCTTAGATGGCACCGCCTTCTATTCCATGAATGCGTCCAGATACTCCTTAGGCTGCCCACTGCCCTGCACCCCACCACCACCAGGAATTCCACTGCTTCAAACTGGCCTTAATTCTATCCTCAACAAAGTGGAGATTTGGGGCTGCTGGGGCCTTACTTCTCCCTTATCTGTGATGTTTACTACGCCTGAGGTCCTGGGAAAACTTGTGATCCCACACAACAAACAATAACGTCTTACCTGGTGTGTTTTTTGTTCTGGGCTTCTTTTTCTTAGGACGACTAAGTGGAATATCATCTATAAAGCAGGAAAAAACGTCAACAGAAAAGGCTGCCTAAAATTCAATGCAGAGAACACTCAGAAGAGAACTGTTAAACAGGGAAGAATTTTCCCTCTCTTCCCTGGGTCTGGCAAACATTCATAGATTAGGGGAAGAAGGCAAGAAATTGAGAAGATCAGAGAGAGCCCACAGTGTGGTACCAGTAGCACACTGCGGGTCAGTAATGTTAGAAACCATGACACAGAAAGTGGGTTCAACAAATATTCATCTGATCCCCTATATTTCCCAGCCTCCTTGCACATAGGTGTAGTCTATGACTGGTTCTGGCCTATAGGCTGTGAGCAGAAGTGATCTGTGTCATTTCAGAGCCAAACGTTGAAAAAGCCAGTGAGTAATCTTCCAGTTTTCTCTTCCCTTGTTGTGGTAACTGAGGAAGCCTCATGTTAAGATGGTGGGACCACAGCATAGAAGTAGCCTAGATTGCAGGCCAGGCGCAGTGGCTCACACCTGTAATCCCAGCACTTTGGGAGGCCAAGACGGGCAGATCACTTGAGCTCAGGAGTTCGACACCAGCCTGGCCAACATGGCAAAACCCTGTCTCTACTAAAAATACAAAAAGTAGCCGGGCATGGTAGCACACGCCTGTAATCCCAACTACTCAGGAGGCTGAGGCAGGAGAATGACTTGAACCTAGGAGGCAGAGATTGCAGTGAGCCAAGATCACACCGCTGCACTCCAGCCTGGGCAACAGAGCAAGCCTCTGTCTCAAAAAAAAATTAAAAAAAAAAAGTAGCCTAGACTGCTATATCAATAGTAAAAAGGTAGTGAAAGGTAATGGTCCCCCATTTTTGCCAGAGCAGACTTTATATTAATTAGAAATAACCCTGTGTGATACTAAGTCACTGAGATTTGGGGGTTTTAGTATAGTATAACCTTGTCTACCCTGACTAAACGAGACAAAGGAAGGTGCAGTCCTCATTATAGAGCTACAAATTAGCCAACAGTTATGTGCTGGGTGACCCCATTCAGGGATGAAGTGCTTTTATAATGGTAAGGTCATCTAGTGCTATATATCAATGACAATTTTTAAATAGTAGTCATGGGAGATTATTTGACAAAAACGTATTGTAGAATTACAAATTCCACCATTCAGATTCAGTTTTAAGAGAAACAAATCAAGGAATCAAACTAATATTTGAACACCAAATACTATATTTAGAAAATTTTATATTCACATTAAACTAACTCACCTTGACTAACACGTCATATAACACCAAACAAATTTAATCAGCAGGACAAAGACAAAAAAAGAAACAATTAATTAGAAACCTGTTAATATTCACAGTGAAAACTGACTTAAATCATTACAAATTTAAAATAAAATTAGCTTTCATGTAATAGCTAGTTTACAAACTAGTTTACTGTTTATAATTAAGTGGTTTAGTAACACTGCTAATAAAATAATGTCAATATTTTCTGAACCTACATATACATATTCCCTACTGTCTATTAATAAAGTGGATTAAGCAGATTAAGAACTCTTACTTGTCACTGATTAAAATCAGCTTAAACTCTGAGGAAACTATTTTCACAAAGGATCAGAATTCTGATTTAAAAAAAAAAAAGACACTAAATCAGTTAGAAAAGGAATGGATCCATTATCCTACCATGTTGATATTCAGGCTTTTAAATATAACATTCCATTATAACTGTTATTCTTATAATTCAAGGATTTTTCACCTCTAAAATTTCAGAAAATCCCTAAATTTTTCAGAAGAGTTTCCTGAATCATTGTAATTTTGCAATGATACTAGTCAATTTTTCCACTGTCTTCATTTTCCATTTTTAAAGCTCAATAATGGAATTACTGTAAATTATTTTTACCTTGGCACAGGTGGAAGGGCTCGTGGAGGACGCTGTGGGGGAAAAAAAATAAATTTTCTTGTAAGTAAAAGCCTAGAGCATCTTTACTTCAAACACCATAAAGCTATATATATTTTTTTTGAGACGGAGTATTGCTCTGTGGCCCAGGCTGGAGTGCAACGGCACGATCTTGGCTCACTGCAACTTCCATGTCCTGGGTTCAAGCAATTCTCCTGCCTCAGCCTCCCAAGTAGCTGGGATTACAGGCACCCACCACCATGCCCGGCTAATTTTTGTATTTTTAGTAGAGACAGCGTTTCACCATGTTGGCCAGGCTGGTCTTGAACTCCTGACCTCAGGTAATCTGCCCACCTTGGCCTCCGAAAGTGGTGGGATTACAGCAGTGAGCCACTATGCCCGGCCAAAGCAATCCTTTCAAAAGTCTGTTGTTCAGACATGACAGAAAAATATAATGGATCAGACTAGGATCTTCAAATCTCTGGATAATCTTGTTCATCAGTGAAACCTGGGAGGTACTGATGAGAAACATGGGCAATTTAAAATTTGTTCTCCCATTCTAAATTTCATATTAAATTCTCTCCTTCCTACATTCCTTTCTATCTCTAGGCCAGGCCCTTTTCTAAGCATTAGGAATACACTAATGAACACAATGGAGAGAACTCTGCTTTTATGAAACTTACATTCTAGTGGTTGAGTATTAGAAACAATGTTAAAAATATATATATGATAACATATACTATATATTATATGCAGCATGTACGATAAAATATATATTTATATGCTATATTTAAGACATATAACTTGTATACATATCGTGTGTGTATATATATACACAAGATATACATATATATATACACACACACACACACACACACAAAACGTAATGAATGGAGACTGAGTGCTACTTTTGTTAGGGAAAGTTTCTCTGAGTTTGAGCTGAGACCTGAATGAGAAAGGAGCAACCGGAACAAATGCAAATATTTTTAGGTTAAATTGGGCTTGGAATGTTTCAGGTAAAAGGACAACAAGGCTGCCGCACAATTACCAAGGAGAGGTAGGCAGGAGCCAGATTAGTTAGGGCCTTGCAGACCAAGGGAAGAAGTTTGGATTTTGTTTAAATTCAATGGGAAACAAATGGAGGTTTTAAACCACATACTAACACAATTTTTAAAAAGGCCACTTGCATACACTGGGAAGAATGCGTTTTAGGGCAGAAAGAAAGGTGGGGGGAACCCTTCTAAACCCTCATTTACATGAATAAGAAAAGTGTTTGTAGTTCAGACAGCATTACAGTTGAGAAGTATTTTAGAATCATATACTACCAGAAATGCCTAGAAGCCAATTTAATGTTCCAAGTATCTCATGCTGCTTGCATAAGACATTTATTCAAAAGGGTTAAATTTTAGACACTCTTGTAGTTTGTCCCATTTAGCAATCCATTCGTTCGAACAGTAGATTAATGCAAGTACTACAAGATTAGGACGAGGCAAGCTGCCGTAATACCACCCAGCAGTCAAAATTACAACTGGAAAAGAATGACAGTCACGGGAACGCGCTATTGTTCTAAAGATGCTACGAAGCGCGCGCGATCGATCCAAGGACTCAGTTCACGTAACTGATTTCAAAAGTCCCGCAAAAATGACGTTCCACCCACCCAGAGACCCAACCTCTAATCCTCAAAAGTAGGACGGCTCAACTGAAGACAAAAATCCTAACAACTAAAAGTAGCTAAGGCTCGCTTACCACAGGATTCTTCCCCATTCTGTGTTTACCCGGCCTCGGCGCCAGCCGGCCCCCAAGCGCAGGGCGCCCTACCCCTCCCGGCTCGGTCGCGCGCGCAGGCGCAGTGCGTCATCGGGCCGCGCCGCCGGGCTAGTACCCCGAGCGCAGCGCCCTGCCGAGTTGTTGGGGTGAGAGGCGTGCAGGGACCTGGATTGGCCAGTCCAGACTAGCCCTGCCAAAAACGGGGCCTCGGAGTTGGGGGTAGTGGACCCAGGAGCAGAAATCCGGCGACCGTGGCGCTGCAATCACACAGCTTTCCCGTGGTATCCTAAGTGGTCGCGGTGATTTGTTTGCGAGGAGCGGGGCGTGACGAAAGACTTGGTTAAAGGACTCCGCAGGCAAACAACGATCTCTTCTGGGCAGCTACAGACCTCTCCTCGGAGGAGTCTAGGAGAGGCCTGGCTGGAAGCCCCGGCACCCGCCGGGCCCCGGGCCTCAGATAAGTGAGGCGTCGTCAGGGCCACGCGGGCCCAGGTCCCCACAAACTTCATGCCAGGCTTCTCTGTCCCACTCCGGGAGTTCGGTCCCGGCCTCGCCTGGGTCTCCTTCCCACTCCGTGAACACTGGAGGGGCGGATGCGCGCACCCCACGAGCAAGGCTCTCCCTTAGTGATCCCCAGCTCGTTTGCGCCCCCCACACACACCCACCCCCACCCCGCCATGTGCAGCTGTTTACCTGCCACCTCTCGAGGCCGACGCGCCCCTCGCTGCTCACCAGGTGGCCCTCCTCCAGCCGAGCCCCCGAGTCAGCCCTCATGGTGCTCTCCCCGCGGGGCTCCCCCGGCGCAACCGCCGGCGGCCCTAGCCCAGCTCCCCGCGACGCCGCGGCCTCCGGGACCTGTGGGACGCCGGGGCTTCGTGGCGCCTGGTGAGGCCGCCGCCCCCTAAGCCAGGTCCCCGCCCGCCTCTGTCCTGCCAGGCCCTGCTGGGTTTGGGAGGAATGCGGGCCTGGGTGTGTGGATGTGTGTTAATATAGGCAATTCTCACATTTTCTCCGATTGCTTACCCTTCACCCCACAACTGTGTAAATCAAATTTGGAAAAACTTTTTCTCAACCTTAAAATCAAATCCAACCTCACATAAATATCACTACAAACGACCTAATTTGCATCGTTTTGTTTGGTTGGGTTTGTTTTTTTTTTTTTAAGATAACTTTCTCTTTAAGTAACAGAGAACTACAAATATTTTGAATCATGCATTCTGTTTTACAGTTAAGAAAGAAATGGAAAAGATGGAAGAATGGTGTGGATATGGAGAAGAGAACGATGCAGAAGATGAACAGATACAGGGACAGGGAAAGCGCCTGAAAATCTCAAATCTGGGGAAAGAAAGAGAAACAGCACTTTGTAATGGCATCCTAATCTTGTTACCAAACAAACGGGGCTTGTTGCCCTATACGCACAGAGGCCAATATTATGGCGCTGGTTTTCTGAGAAAAGTTTTCATTGCGAGTCAAGTAACAAGGAGACAGGAGTATAGCTCTAATCTGTCTCCCTGTGCTGGCTTTAAGACGTTTTCTATTTTTATTAGAAAACGTTTAGGGGGTAGATTCTGGGATTAGTAGGTGATTGGTGGAAGGAAAGAAGCCTGGAAAATCCTCTGGCGTTCACAGTTACCTCTTCATGTCCCTTCATGGGTCGCATGTGCAAATTTTGGAGGGAGTCAGTGTGAAACATGGGGGAAGATTCAAGCTGTGACGCCAGCAGGCTCATTTTGTACAGACTCCAGGTAGCCATCCATGTTAGTACTAACCAATTTCAGCCAGTTTGCTTTGTTTTGTTTTGTTTTTTAATCTCACAATGGAAGAAGTTTAGATGTTTTAGCAAGTTGTTTTTTATCTGCCGTCCTGCATGCTCAAGAATTTTTGTTAGTCCCTGGTTTCTTTAACTCTGAGACACGATTTCACTCTTGTGATTTTCTATATATAGGTCTCTAGGATTAATCCATTGTCTTTTTCTAATTTAGGCATGCATGTAGATATTGGCTGTAAGGAAAATTAGTGTTTGTCACATCTCTCATGAGAATAATTTTTTCCTTGTAGGCTGATTTGTAAATAGTGAAGGCAGTGCAGTTTCTTGTAGGTTTTGATTTTAGATGTGAAATGTGTACATTAAACCTTTCTTGCTGAGTTAGTCAAGTAAGCACTTTTTGTAAAAGATGTTTTCATAAAACATGTTTCATAGAGTAAAATACAGTTTCTAAAGTTAAATATTGCATATTTTATTTAGGAAAGCTGTTTATTTAAATCTTACAAAGATCATGTGAAATCTGCGAAAGGTTCTCATACCCAGTGACTTAACATTATTCATATTTCTGCCACAGCTGCATATGAGGTAAAGGAAAAAAAAATTTTAAGAGCCAAATAGGTAACTACATAACCATACAATAAAAAATTTTTTAAAATAAGATTAATAAACTGCTGCACTTTTAAAGTTATACACATTAAAATGGGTCAAATACTGTTATTTTAGATTGCAACTATGGATCGCTGTAACAAGGGTACAGTGTTAAAACTCCAGCATTAAACAAGAAGTCTCATTAAGTCTCAGTATCTGAGGAAATCCATGTTGCTGGTACCCACTGAGGCTCCTCCTGAGCCTTCTGTATGGCAGACAACAACTGGGCACATGCATTGTGCAAGCTGTCATTCACAATCACATGATCAAAAAATTGGCCAAACTGAGTTTCCATTCTTTGGGCTAAATTTTCCATCTCTTGTAGGTCTTCATCCTTTAGGAGAAACAGAAAAATATGGATAGTACAGACTTAATTGGACAAATGGAAAAAATACAGTTTGTTATGCTGTCACATTCAGTTGTGAAACTATGTATAAAAACAGGTCCGAAAATTTTGCACAGATGATTTTTTAATAAAGTTTAAAAAATATCTTTTCAAAATTCTACAAAACTCGCAAACTATAAAATAGTAATTTTTTTACCCTCTGTTACTAAAATAATGTGGCTAAGTATAGATAAAATAATTTTTTTTTTTTTTTTTAGACAGGGTCCCACTCTGTCCTAGGCTGGCATGCAATGGGATCATCTCAGCTCACTGCAGCCTCTGCCTCCCAGGCTCAAGTGATCCTCCCACGTAGGCCTCCCAAGTAGCTGGGACTATAGGCACATGCCATCATGCCCAGCTAATTTTTGTAGAGAAAATATAATTATTATAACAGGTATAAACGTATCCTTCTAAATCAATGTGAATCATAAGCAAAGCTGGGAAAATTATGTCACTATCCACAGTATGTCATCCTTTATTTCTTAGAAATGTATTACTGAGATAAATAAATTTTAATTTGGAACTTTTTTTTAAATAAAAGACTGAAGTTTTTATTTCAAAAAATGAGGTCCAATAAATGTCTTCTAAACTACAAAACTTATGTTTTAATTTTTAGTCTTAATGTCTTGTCATGTTTTGCAAAATTTAGTAATAGTTTGCAGACAGATTACTCCCCTCAACTTCCCGTGTGAACTTATCTTACTCTTACCTAAACACTTGAAACTTAACCATATACAACATAAAACCAAAGAAAATGTACCAGTTTAAATAAAATTTAAACATAAATTTCAAGTGAACATTAATCTGATAGGAATAACATTAAAGATACAAATGGCCACTTTCAACATGAGGATGGTATAAGCCAGTTATATTATCTGTTTCTACTATTGTGAAATGTTCATTTAATGAAGGTAATTTGGCATTCACTTGGTACTAATGCATTAAATTCATTGCTGTTATTATTAGTTCATGAAAATAGTACAACTTGTCACCAATACAATCTGAAACACAAATACAAATGCAGGCACCAAAATCTTGTGGCTTTACAAAGTGACCATACATGTGATCCAGAAACAATTTTGTTAATTTGTTTAGACTGCCATAAAAATGAGAACAATTTTAAATGCCCATAAGACTCAGCAAATACATTCATGGACTCCACTGTTCACAAGGCAAACTGGAAAATCAGACCTCCATAGTCATTGAAAAAAATATGAAAATTAATAAGAGAAAGCATAATTTAAAGATACCTGTGCTTGCTTTGGCAGCACATATACTAAAACTGAAACGATGCAGAGATTAGCATGGCCCTTGTACAAGCATGACATACAAATATTTAGTGAATCATTCATATTTTTAGTTTCAATTTTGCCAGGTAAATAAGTTCTGGAGATGTTTCACAACAATGTGGATATACTTAACACTACATACTAACACTGAACTGTACACTTAAAACGGTTAATATGATAAGTTTTATGTATTTTTACCACACATACACATACACACACACACACAAGTGGCTGTAATATCTTGATCTGAGTGATGGTTATCTGGGTGCATACACATAAAAATTCATTAAACTGTACATTCTATACACCTTACTGAATGTATGTTATGACTCACAATATTTAAAGTGTATTTAATGTAAAATATATGTATGCAACTGGAAAAAAATCACCTGTTCTAGGATGAGATCACTGATTAATTTCACCTGGCTTGCCCCCTATTATTACCATCATCATTTTACAGATGAGATATACTCACTGAGCATTTTTAAAGTAAGCTTTTAAGTAAAAGATAATCTGTTTAAAATACAAATACCAGCTCATATATGCCCAATTTCTGTTTGGCTTTGCAAACTATGGCTCGAGGATTTTTTTTAAGCTAGACCCAAAAAAAAAAAGAAAGAAAAAAATAAGGGTAGCATCATAACATTTATTAAACTTTATATCTGTAAGTGATGTCCATCCAAAAGGATAAATCATAAGGGCATTATCCATTAGAAACAAAAATTACATTCTCTAACACAGATCCTGTAGAAACAATACAGTTTTAATTTTTTTTTTTGTAAAATAAAACCATAGTAAACCATTTTATTGAGGGCCTTTTGGGGAGGGGGTCAAAAAGGAGGAGGAGGACAATGAGATCAGAGATCCTTGGCCCGGCCCAACCCAGATCTCTCCCACACAGAAGCCACTGAAAGCAATACGGTAGTTTTTGACTTGCTCTTACCTTGAACTTCATGTCCACATAGTAGTCAGTAATAATCTTGGCATTTTTCCGAGATTGTTTCATACAACTCATATTCGATGGCTTTATAAATATGACATAGGGCTTCAGTTCATGAGTTCGAACCACTTGAATATCCTACACAGAAAATTTAAATGCACATTTATTTTTTGTTTGTTTTGTTTTGAGACATGGTCTTGCTCTGTCACCCGGGCTGGAGTGCTGTGGTGCAATCACAGTTCACTGTAGCCTCAGCTTCCCAGGCTCAAACGATCCACCCATCTCAGCCTCCCAAGTAGCTGGGACCACAGGCATGTGCCACCATGCCCAGCTATTTGGTTTTGTTTTATTTTGGAGTCTCATTCTGTTGCCCAGGCTGGAGCACAGTGGCGGGATCTCTGCTCACTGCAACTACCACCTTCCCAGTTCAAGCAATTCTTGTGCCTCAGCCTCCCTAGTAGCTGGGATGACAGGCGTGTGCCACCACACCCAGCTAATTTTTGTATTTTTAGTAGAGATGGGGTTTCGCTATGTTGCCCAGATTGGTCTCAAACACCTGGCCTCAAGAAATCCTCCCATCTCGGCTTTCCAAAGTGCTGGGATTATAGGCATGAGCCACTGCACCTGACCTAAATACACGTTTAAAAACAGAAGTCCTAGCTTTCTAGAGTGAACATGAAGCTTCTCAAAATTTCTAAGACCAGAAATTAGCAATTATTTTTAGAGTATAGTCTCATATACCCTCAACTCCTCAATTCTAAAAAACAAATGAACATTTTAAAAATTTGAAGATGGAGTCTTAGAATCAAAATGAAGGTCAAATCCTGACTCTTACTAGCTATGACTAGCAATTGAAATCTCACTAGCTGAGTAAGAGTCTATACATGAGAGAATCTCATTTACTGAGAGTAGGATTCTATACGTGATCTCATATGACAAAGACGAAGACAGACTCTCAAGGTGGATCAGCTCTGTTTCACCTTCACTTCCCTTTCCTCTTGCTATTATCTCACATTGGATACTATTACCATCTGTTTTCCTCTGATTCTCTAGCACACAAAGTATATTTCTAAATGACTAAGAAAACATGGCTGGGCACAGTAGCTCATGACTATAATCCCAGCACTTTGGGAGGCTGAGGCAGGTGGATCACTTGAGCCCAGGAGTTCCATTGCCAGACCAGCCTGGCAAACATGGCGAAACCCTGTCTCTACTAAAAATACAAAAATTAACCAGGCACGGTGGCTTGCGCTTATAGTCCCAGCTACTCGGGAGGCTGAGGCACGAGAATTGCTTGAACCTGGGAAGCGGAGGTTGCAGTGAGCCGAGATCGTGCCACTGCACTCTAGTCTGGACGACAGAGCAGGGCCTTGTCTCAAAAAACAAAACAAACACAGACACACACACACACACACACACACACACACACACCCCAAGAAAATACAAAGTTCGTAAAAATTGGGCCTACGGATTGCATGCTCTTTATCTTACCTTAACTTGCTCACCCTTGCTCCGTTCTACATGTGGTCTCGGGAAGGTAGCCACAGATATGACAACATAGAAACCTCACCTCCTTGTACAAAGCAACATCTTATTCACTCCACAAGAAGTTACCTTGATGCCTTTGTGATCAAGGTTAAAGCAAGAAAGATTCTTGCTTCTCTTTGTGGCCACCCAATCAGTTCTGCTTTTCTGTCTGAGAAGCAAGACTTCTTTCCCAACTAAAAGTAAAATGTTGTCAATTGACACGTTAAGTAAGATCTTAGATATGGGAAATGGCCTTATTCTTAAAAGGCTAACAGAATAAATGTCTCAACTATAACCTACAGCATGTGCACAAAAAATGGATGATATGCATTCATTGTTTGGGAACATAAATATTCCACCATGGACCCACCTGAGGCTCTAAGTCCATGACACAGATCTTTCCTTCGACGAGGACTGTTTGAACAGCATCCACACTAGTGCCATAGAGGTGGCCTTTGTACTCACCATACTCCAGCATCCTGCAAGAGCAGGCCAAACAAAACAGAACGCTTTCTACAAGGAAAATATTATTAGTAGTAACATGATGATAAACTGCACTAGAGTTGAATATAAATATGTGGACTTTATTGACACAGAAAGAATGAATAGATATTCAAGAGGTGAACAAAATGAGCATATCTAGAGTTTATGTATTTCCTCAAGTTCTCCAAGGTTTGCAAACTCCATTCTGGTCCCTTTCCAAACCCAGTGAGTTGGTGTGCTGGTCTATCGATGTACATTTCTTGCTTAACTCCTCAGAAACAAAAGGAATTACCCAGGAGCTTTGGAAAATACATAAAAATAGGAAATCTATTTCGAATGTAAAACAACAAGAGGAAAGAATCAGCTTCTGAACCTCTACTTTACCTGTGACTATATATGAGGCTTTCAAATGTTTCCTTGGACACATAGTGATACTCACGCCCATTCATTTCATAACTCTTTTTAGTACGAGTAGTGTCTATCAAAAAAAGGGAATGAAAGGTTTCAGTGTCTTCAAAATTCTTTGATTACCAATATGCATTTGAAAAAAGATATCTAATCAAAATAAATAAATGAATATATAATCAAATAGATAAAATGCTAGAACTAAAAAGAAGAAGCCTCAATTGGTGATAAGTTCTTATATCAAAATCAGTTAGTCTATAAACCTTTACTGAGTGCTTATGGTGTGAAAAAGAATGCACTAGGTATTAAGCCAGCATAAGAAAGACCTAAGGGAACACCTATTATTACTTCAAAATAAGTGCTAGTGAATTATGTGTGAACCTTTAGATGCCCGAAGGCTCCCAGATAGCAATACCAATAATATCTTACATTTGGATAGTGCATTTCCCATGATCTCATTTCATCTTCCACACTCTTACCTTAGGCAAACTGTTAATATCTATATTTTACTCATAAGTAAAGCTTTTGGAGAAACTTGCTCACATTCATAAGACTGATGAAAAGTGAAGTTGAAATTAGAACCTACGTGTTCTGACTCCTCTAGATGAATGTTTTTTACAACAATAGATTCTCAAATTTGAAATGGAGAAAGCCCATGACATTCTGCAATCTTGACCAGATGCATTAATACCCAACCGAGTGGTGGTTTGTTTTAGGGATCTCTAGGAGGGAAAGATTAGCTGAGTCTAGATTCAGTCTGATTCTTTGATATTGCCACTTTGATTACAGACGGCTTCAACTTAAATAGTGCCAGGTCATATAGAATATAGGAGTTCATCAAATATGTAAAAGTTATTTGTTGTCTGCTCATTCATTTATTCAACTAGTGTGTACTGAGTGCCTACTATGTTCCAGGTATCATGTTAGGTTCTGAAAACACAAAGATGAGTAAGACAGTTTCAACTCTGCATCCAGCCTGGATGCACACCACTGAGTGCACACCACTGCACTCCGGCCTGGGTGACAGAGCAAGACTCCATCTTAAAACAAAACAAAATAAAAAACACTAGCAGTTTCCATGACTCTTTGACTCAGGTTTAATTTAAAAGTCTATCATCACTCATGCCACAACTTCATTTTCATCATCCAGTCTCAACTGACTAATTAAAATTCCATTCCCACATAATCATCAAAATTATAAACTTCACTTAGATTTTAGGCTGCTTCTCCACACATCTGGCTCAAATTTGCTGCACCAGGGAAGCCTGCACTCAGAGAAGCCAGATGAGAGCCAGACGAGAATGTGAGTCACTTCTCTTTCCTGTCACGGTATTTCTACTGCTCCTGCTTCTCCCTGCCCCCGATAGATCTCACTTCCACTGGTTTAGAACTCTCTAAGGCTAGAGTGCAGGGAGGGAGAGGAAAGCAGGAAGGAAGGTTCTGGTTTGGCAAATACTGATTCTGGCTGCTAGTGGCTTTCTTTAGATTTGGCAGATGCTTAAATCTGGCTCTTTCTCTCCGAAATGATATATTGGGTTATTTTGCAAACCCTATCACCAACACAAGGCCTCTCAAGTCGATTCCTATTCCAGCTCGTCATCTGTGATTCCTTCCAAAGCCTGATATATTTGGGAATCCACTTTTGGCCTTTTTCTCCTCAGGCTTCCTCCTGGGCAGGAATCATATAACCCTGGGCTGACTTTCTTATACATTACCTGCCCAGATCTGGTCCTTGGGGAACATCACAAGTCTAGCTGTGATGAATCCTACAAGGACAGCTACTTCCCAAATTATAGCCATTGGCCACTTCCTGTAAGCTCTCCTCCTTCGGATTTTTCAGGTGTAATTCGGACACCATTCTTCTGTGTCCCCCAAAGTGCAGAGGACACATAGGAAGCTCTCCAAGTGGTCCCCCTAGGTTCCTCGGTCTTGCCTTGAGGGGAGGGGGAAGCAAGCACACCCACACACTCTTCCCACAGTTAGCGGGTCAGGAACACACAGCACGGCTCTCTCCAATAAAAGCCTCCACGAAAAGCCCCATGAATCTCCCTCCCCAAGTCTTTTATATCCTGGAGGTGTGTGAAGAGTTTAACTTGTTTTCACATTCCTCGTTTAAAGATGTGCATCTTAGTGCCTCAGTCAAAATTTTAACTTCCTTTTACACATATTAGAAACGATGCATTATTATACATTATTATAAACATGCATTATTATGAACTTTCTATTTTCTTAAAATCAGGAATTCTATCTCAAGTCTTGATCTTTTCTATTTTTACAATAGAACAGGTTTTCTTAGAGTGATTTTAAAGTTTTTTTTCGAAAGGTGAATCTCAGTATGAAACAAATAATTCCTTCTATTTTTAGAATTGTAGCTCTCAAATGTCTTAAAGCTTAAAAAAAAACCTCGTATAACAACTCTAAATGGGTAAAAAACTCACACAACTCTACATAGAGAAAAGTCTGAAAGATTATGTTTTAGGAGTTGGTTTGGACCTGGTAGTAGTGAAGGGGGAGCTTAGGAGAAATAAAGGAGTTACAAGTAAAAGGAAATAAGAAAACACTTTTTTTTTTTTGAGTCGGAATCTCACTTTCTCGTCCAGACTGGAGTGCAATGGTGCGATCTCGGCTCCCTGCAACCTCCGCCTCCCAGGTTTAAGCGATTATCTGTCTCAGCCTCATGAGTAGCTGGGATTACAGGCATGCAGCACCACACCCGGCTAATTTTTGTATTTTAAGTAGAGACGGGGTTTCACCATGTTGGCCAAGCTGGTCTTGAACTCCTGACCTCAGATGATCCACCCACTTCAGCCTCCCAAAGTGCTGGGATTACAGGAGTGAGCCACCATGCCCAACCAGAAAACACCATTTTTAAAAAAGCTATGTATTGTATAATCATACTCATAAATTTATATAAAGTTGTATATGCATATATCGATTTTTAGATAGTAAGCACTGGGTGTATGTTAACTATTATCCTATATAGGAGATATACCCAATGCTAAATGATGAGTTAATGGGTGCAGCACACCAACATGGCACATGTATACATATGTAACAAACCTGCGCGTTGTGCACATGTACCCTAGAACTTAAGGTATAATAATAATTTAAAAAAAAGAAAAAAGCCCTTTTAAAAGCCAGCTGCCTACATTCCAATAAGTCAATTTTCCTTATTAAAATAAATATGGTTAGAAATACTTAAGAACTATCCCTGGCGTTGTATACTTTTACAACAAAGATGGAATGACATAGTTAAATGAGATCAGCAAAGAAAGTTTTACCAAAACACAAACTACTATGAAAGCAAAACTAAACATACGTGGCACAGCACTTTGAAAATGGCTGGGATTAAATTCAATAAGTTGTCTTCTGAGCTCATTTACTCCAACACCAGAGGGTCCTAAACACAAAAAGTCACACACAGAAATCATCAGATGTGGAGAAATATAATTATGTGATGGAATCATCATTTTAGTCCTTCTACTGAAGAAACTTGAGAGCAAATATTTTTAGGGAAATTAAGTAACTTCCTTTCTCATAAATTGGAAGAAACCCAGAAAACTCTTGGGAATTTTTCTAGTGACCCATGGAATAATCCACCTTGCTTCAACATTCAGGAATGAGGTAAGGAATTGCGGGAACCTGGCCCCCAGCAAACTTCATCTAATGTTGAATGCCATGAGAATTGGCTGGTCTCATTTTAGAGAATCAGAGAGCTCTGCCTTTCTTCTTCAAATGAAGTTTTTATCAAGTCACAGCCAGAAACCAGCGTCAACAATTATAGGTTCTGTGACTTACAGAATTCAGCGGCACATTCCTGACAGATGATCGAGTCAGCACCCCCATGTCCGGCTGGAGGCAGGGCCGACTTCATGGGTATAGAACCTGTGCAGTTACACAGGGCACATGCTTAGAAGGATACTGTGCTTGGATGAATTCTCTGCTATTGCATCTTGAAATCTTTGATAATTTTTTAACAAGGGGCCCTTGCATTTGCATTTTACAATGGGGACTGCAAATGATATTGCTGGTCCCAGCTGTAAGGCACATCGTTCTGCTCTACAGGGACCTGCCTTGCTCATGAAGCTAAACACGCAGACAGGAAGGCAGTAGGATACAAGTTGCTACTGCTACAGGGACCAGCTTTGCAAAAGTCATGGTCACAAAAGCAGGTCACTCCTGCACTACCTTTGCCATGATCTTTATAAAGCACCAAAGATACAGTCCAGAAGATGTTAGATACTTTTCTAAATGAGGTAGTTACAAATTTCTTAGGGGAATGGACTTTAAGAATTTAACACATTTCTCAGGGAAACGGACGTTAAGAATTTATTTTCATGATACAGGTTAATGATCTGTCTGGGGAAACACTCATCTATGTTTACAGAACAATTCTAAGCAGGAAAAAAAAATCTCAGTCGTAACAACATCATAATACTGGTTATATAGTTCATGGACACCATGGCATACCACATTCACTTGTAGATTTTTTAAAAAGCTTGATACAATAAAATGTTACTTATAAACACATATGTACAATGGCTTTATTTTGTTTTTTAAAAAAGGTATTTGTATGGGGGTCCATAAAGAGTTCTACCTTCACCATTATTCCCAATGCAAGACACCTGAATCTAGAAGGAAGACTTCTCAAGGAGGAGAGACAGTGCATGCTGGGACATACCCATGAGCACTATGAGGCGGTACTTGTCTGAAGGGCGTCGCTGGTACCTCACCACCTCCTCGTAAGGGGCACCCACTGCACTGTAGCAGCTGCCGGTGCAGCACACACTGGCATGCAGCGGGCTGAGGTGAGACTTCCTGCGACAAAGGCGCATGCTGCGGCGGAAGCCAGCTAGGGAGCGGAAGTGCACAGAACATAAGAACCAGGCAGGAGAGATCACTTGTAGCTTCACACCTGATGAAATATGTAGCAACCATGATCCTAAAGTGTTCATTAATATAGTCAGGTCTGTCTGAAGTTAGAAGATGGGAAGTAATATGAGGGAACAATATGAAAATGCCCCCCGTGCTAGCCCATCTAGCACCTGCCAGGCATTGTCCTGGGTGCTGGGGATAGAGGGCTCAACTAATCCAAGGCCATTTTCTCATGAAATCTACATTTTGTAGAAGAAGAGAGACAAAAATAAAAAACAACAAAAAATAAGTACCTATAAGAAGACGAGGTAGATAGAGAGTGATGGGGGTGCTTTTTTAGATAGGCAGTAAGGTTAGAGTATCTCTGAAAGGTTGGCATTGAGCAGACATCTGGAGGAAGGCAGGGAGCCAGATCAGGAAGTCTCCGTGGAGATGGGCAAGCCAGGCCAAGGGAACAGCAAGTGCAGTGGTGCAGAGAAAGGAACTGTGCTTGGAGCATTGGAGGAACAGCGAGGAAGCCTGTCTAGCTGCGGGGCAGTAAGCAACAGGGAGTATGGAAATAGGGTTGGGGAAGTGGCTGGAGCCAGATCACACAGGGCCTCTGAAAGTGTTGGATTGCTGTGGAAGTGTGACGGGAAGCTGTTGGCAGTGACATGATTTGATTCATGTTTCTGAAAGACTCCTCTGGTTGGTGTAAACTGTAGGGAGAGCAAGTGTGGCCTCAGGAGAGAGCAGTTAGGAAGCTACTGCAGTGGTCTGGGTGAGAGATGAGGGTGGCTTGGGCCAGGGTAGAAAGAGTGGAGCAGGCTCATTTTTCACGTTTTTCAGGTGGTTTCACTAAGACACAGACAGGTTAGGTGGTTGCTTAGGACTGTGTGATCAGTGCAAAGTAGGACACATGGGTCATGATTTCTAAGCTCCTAGATTCCTGCTTAATCTGCCTTTTGAATCATAGAGCTTTCTGGTATCTTCAGAGCTGTTTCCAGGTCCTCTCAGTAGACAGAGTTAGCAACTCTATGTGTACATATAAATACACATGCACACTTCGATCTATATTTGTATGTCTGTATATTGAAAACCATGAGTTCACACCAGTACCTACAATGTCAATCCAACACTACAGGATTCATTCCAGACTTCCCCTTTTCATGTTTATAACTCCCTTCTCTAACAGTGAGAACCCTGGCCCTTGTTGTCCTCAATACATTTGCTTATTGTATCAATCAAGAGCACTTAGGTGTGCAAGATAGGGGACAGACAGTGTCGATAGCCTCGCAGAAAGTGTCAGAGCCCAAGCTAGATGAAGTGAGCATCTTTGTAAAGCCTGTTGGGTATCAGAGGCCAAGTGATGGCAGCTGACCTCTTGATTTTACTCTGCCTCTGAGAATCTGCACCAGGCTACCATTGTCCCCTGTACAGATGGCTTCTTCACCCTGCTCATGCTCCTTACTCTCCACATTTGTGTAGCTGCCTACTATGCTCAGCTCTACCTAACAGCTTTTAGGCTGAATGATTCTGAAAGCAATACAGAAAGGTGGCCCCTTGTTTTTCTTTTTTTTTTTTCATGCTCCCCTGATGATTCCAAAATGCATCCAGCTTGGGAACCAACCTTCTAGTTTACAGACCCTGCAGCTCTGCTAGTCTTCCCCTGCCTCCCTATAGAAGGAAGCCCAGAGCGGTTTTAGATGAGTGGTACCTGGTCCTTCACAAAGCTCTGCCCAGGTGACAGATGATAGAAATGTGGCCATAAGAAGTAAGTTTAAAAGTCAGAGACTTTGTCTCTTTAGCATAAGATAAATAGGTTACGAAACAGTCTGGAAGAAAACAAAAAGAGTTGTGTTTGAGGAGTAATTAATAGATACCCAGTGGAAATTAGATGAATAACAATGAATAATTAATAGATCAGAATATAGACAAGAAAAAAGGACAGAAAGAAAAGGAAACTAGAATGAGGAACGGGTCTGGAAATGTTCATTAGCAAAAGAAACTTTCAAAACAGTATCAGGTTTGGAAACATAATTTAACAAGTGACAGAGGCCCACCTCTTATTAATTTATTACCTACCTATAAAGAACTTCTGACCATAGCCAACAAATTCCTCCTTGTCTGAAGCACAGAGAGCAGATGAAGCAGAATATGTGAGAGCGAGAAGTTTATTTAGAATAAATTCATGAAATCATTTTCAACTTTTCAAGTGACCACCTTAGTAGATGGCAGCAGAGTTGAATTTATCCTTGAGTGGCTCACTGAATGTTCTAAGCATTTTTCATCCTATTATTCACACACAACAAACTATAGAGATGCACTTCACAGAATCTGAGCATTACACTGAATGTATTCTGTCTAGTATGGTTAAAGCCAAAACCAGTTTATTAATTTTTTAAGATAAGTTTCCTTAGGATATGTTTAAAAATACATACCCAGTTCTTATGTTTTTACTATGATTAGATATCATATAACTTTAAATAAGCTTAAAGTAGCTTTTTGTTCTTCTCCCTCCCTGCCCACCCCCCTGCTCTTGTTGCTCACTCTGGAGTGCAATGGCACGATCTCGGCTCACTGCAACCTCCACCTCCCAGGTTCAAGTGATTCTCCTGCCTCAGCCTCCCGAGTCGCTGGGATTACAGGCACGTGCCACCATGCCTGGCTAATTTTTGTATTTTTAGTAGAGATGGAGTTTTACCATGTTGGCCAGGCTGGTCTTGAACTCCTGACCTCAGGTGATCCACCCACCTCAGCCTCCCAAACTGCTGGGATTACAGGTGTGAGCCACCACGCCCGGCCTTGTTCTTGACCATACTGTGTTCTTAACTTTTTTTCCCTGCAAGTCCTATAATTAATCTCTTTGCTAGATACAGGTTTTTATTTTCTCCCTCTTAAAAGGGTTCATTCTATATAAGATAAGATTTGCTCTGTGGCTGCCACATGTTTCTGATTGGCCAGGACTCTGAGAGACAAAATGAGGAAAACTGTGCCCAGTGCCTCTGCAGCATCTAGAGATAGTTCGAACTCCTGCTTCTCCTTTCACTGAGATCTCAGAAAAAAAGTCCAGAAAAAAAAGTTATAAGAAAATTATTTTCAAATTACTTTTTACTTAAGTTCCTTCTCAAATATACAGCTCTGCTCTGATCATTGAAATAATATATGGCCAGGTGCAGTGGCTTACGCCTGTAATCCTAGCACTTTGGGAGGCCGAGGGTGGCAGATCACTTGAGGTCAGGAGTTCAAGACCAGCCTGCCCAACATGGTGAAACCCCGCCTTTACTAAAAATACAAAAAATTAGCCAGGTGTGATGGCTTGTGCCTGTAGTCCCAGCTACTCGGGAGGCTGAGGCAGGAGAATCACTTGAACTTGGGAGATGGAGGTTGCAGTAAGCTGAGATCACATCACTGCACTCCAGCCTGGGCAACAGAGACAGACTTTGTCTCAAATATAAACATATGTATAAAATATAAAGAGCATTTGTTAATAGAATGAACGGACATATGCAACCTTTTTTCTTAACCTTTTTTTTTTAAGTGCTTTAAAATACAAAGAAAGAAAACACACCAATATCAATTCCATCTTCTGGTAAGTAAATACATTTTCTTACTTAGATATGTCAATAAGTTTAAAAGGAAATGTTTTCTTGGGGATACATTCATAAAGCTTAATTATTTTTACTGTTCTTTTAAATGTTGTCTATGAAACTGAATATTTAATCATTGATTTCACCCACGAAATGTCATATTCTTGGAGAACCTCACAAACTCAGTTTGGAAGTGTGTTTCCTGGGGAAAAAAATGTAAATATGAGGGGAAAACCGTAAACAACAACCAATACCGTATCTTCATCTTAAACATTATCCAGTCAAGTATTCATTTTTGAGGCACTGAAAGATCTTAAACATAGTTCTATTTGGTATATCTAGGAAATAAAAACAATTACCTTCTGAAAGTTCCTCTGGATATTTGGGTGAGTGCAGAAACAGACATGAAAAAGTTAAGCCTTTAAGAAGATCATGTTAGCCATCAAATCAAGGCAAATGACATAAGCAAGACATGCACGTCACCACTAGCAAAAGGTAACTCGGGTAAGGCCTGGCTAGGCAAATGATCACCACATGATTGGGACTGAGAAACTGGTTTGCCCTGACTCTGCTGCTTGGGACAGTAACTTTTTCTGAAAGTTGCCTATCAAGACTCTCCCTGAAGGCTTTTTAACCCGGGAAGACTCTACTTGGTTGGCACAAAATGGGGCTTGAAAGGGAGAGAAGTTAAAGGAAAGTAACAGGTTTGAGCCTTCTCTCTCCTCTCTCCCCGAGGCAGTATTGTAGCAGCTCTGTGAAGGGGAGGAAGTGGTAGAAATGGTGCTGGGGCTGGTGCTGCAGCAGCCTCTGGCCAGAGTGAGGGGCCTCATTCCTTCCCCTTCCTGGGTCTCACACACTTCCATCCCCAGCTGCCCCATGAAGACAGAGGAAATCAAATACAAAGCAAACTGTTTTCTTTGTTTTCCAGACATCACAAAATAGCCTTTTTCTGTTTTTTGGTTTGTTTTGAGATGCAGTCTCCTCTGTCATCCAGGCTGGAGTGCAACGGTGCTATCTCAGCTCACTGCAATCTCTGTCTCCCAGGTTCCAGCAATTCTCTTGCCTCAACCTCCTGAGTAGCTGGGATTATAGGCATAAGCCACCACACCTGGCTAATTTTTGTATTTTTAGTAGAGACGGGGTTTCATCGTGTTGGCCAGGCTGGTCTCAAACTCCTGACCTCAAGTGATCTGCCCGCCTCGGCCTCCCAAAGTGCTGGGATTAGAGGCGTGAGCCACCATGTCCAGCCTTTCTTTTTTTTTTTTTTTTTTAAATGACTCTTCTGATTAAATAAACTATACAATCACCTCGTCACCTCCTGGGGAAATTCAAGGAAATCATACTATACTTTATTCAGACTACAGACCGAAACTGAAGAACCTTAACTGCTCACCAAGCAGTCTAAGTAACAGAATTAAGCATCATGGAATGAATGCCAAGGGTTCTATGCTTAGAAAATATGCCAGCTGGGTGCTAATTGTTCCTTAATTGAGCTCCTAAGAGAGCTGGGTTCAGAACGTATATCAATGCTTGAGACTTCTCACTTTTCCAGCCGAGAGGAGTCCACAAGGGGCGTTTTACAGTAGGCACCTCCCTCTGCAGTGCTGTTCTCAAAGAACTGGCTGCTGACTCCCCCAAGGAACAAGATTTCACAGTAATAACACCTGGTAACACTTGTGTAGCACTTTCTGTTTACCAGGCACTGTTCTAAGCATTTTATTCATGTAAATTATTGTTCCCATTTTAGAGGTGAGGAACCTGAAGGGCAGAGAGGTTAAGAGCCAGAGAACCCGCAGTTAGTGAGTAATGAACCCAGGGTTCAAACTGGCCAATCTGGCTGGAGTCGGTGGTCTCACCCACTGCCTCTCCTTCCACAGACCCGCAAACACTCCCCGGCCTCAACAACAGCCTTTGCATGTGGAATGTTTTCCAGTTGGACAGAACAAAGAAGGATGAGAATAAGCTAGAGGAATTAAAAACTAAGCCAATCCCAAACACTGGGCAAGTATAAATAATCAATTAAATTATTTCTAACAGGCCAACCATCTAATGGAAAACAGGAAATTTTGAAACAAATGTAAATAATTTAGAAAAGTGGTTCACAACTCATTGTCTCAATGCTTTCTTTTTTTTATAACTAATATTTGTAGCAATCTCTCTACTTTTATGAAAGGAAATTAATAGATGGCATAATCTACCACACATGTAATTTTAAAAATCAATACAATGCTCCAGCTGTAACATTAAAAAATATTTTAAAAGAAGTAATTTATATTTTAAAAGTATATATATACGAGGCAGATGGATCATTTGAGATCAGGAGTTCAAGACTAGCCTGAGCAACATGGAAACCCGTCTCTACTAAAAATACAAAAATTAGCTGGGTGTTGTGGTGCACACCTGTAATCCCAGCTACTCAGGAGGCTGAGGCACAAGCATCACTTGAGCCTGGGGGGTGGAGATTGCAGTGAGCCCAGATCACACTGCACTCCAGCCTGGGTGACAGAGTGAGACTCTGTCTCAAAAAAAAAAAAAATATATATATATATATATATATCTCAAAATATAAATCCTTGGGCATAACATCTTTGGAAGACCTAAGAAACTACTAGATGCTTATATTAATATTTACTTATAACAAAGAAGCATGGATTCAAGAGAAGTAAGCAAATCAGAAACTATTCCTTATATGAAGTACAGAAAAATAGAAAAGAAACAAGTGGACACTAGAATAAAAAGTGTTTTTGTAAGTAATAAAAGGCTAGATGTATTTGTATGTGATAAGAGAAAGAAGGAAATTGCCTTAATTGGGGTAAAGATAATATGCCAAAGCAATTAGAGACCAATGAAATGGGAGAAAATGAGGAAAAGTAATATACTTGGAACTGGATAAGTCATGTTAACATGCCCCAGCAGGTTTGCAGTTTAAAAAAAAAATTCTGTGGGGCCTATTTTGTTTTCAATGATGTTAACATTATTTTGAGGGACAGACACTTGATATTTACCATATGTCATCAATAATAACAGATAATATATTAAAGAAAAAGAAAATTAATTCAGTATAGATATACTTTCCAGTTTATTTACTAGCAATATCAAATAAACAGGATACATGGAATAAATCATTCAATAATTACAAGGCAATGCCTGCATTCTGTTTGAAAGTCTCTCTCCATAATGACTGTCTTCTAAACCACTGTGCTTCTCATGCTAAATCTTACGAAAACTTTTTGTGTGTTGAAAAATGATCCTTTTATATTTGTAACGAGTTTTGTCCAGCAAGACATTCAGAAGATACATGGGTCAAGAGACACCAGTTAAAGGCCAGGAGTATCCCCAATCAATGTGACAATAAAAAAAATGCTCCCAAAAAGTTCCAAAATGCTGCATCAGGAACAGTACTAACCCTGTTAGAAGCACTGGTTAAGGTAAAATCTGCATCTCACAACTGCACTGTTGCTGTATTTTTTAAAATACATTTTATTGGGGCCAGGTGTGGTGGCTCACTTCGGGAGGTCAAGGTGGGAGAACCACTCGAGGCCTGGAGTTGGAGACAAGCCTGAGCAATGCAATGAGACCCTTATCTACAAAAAATTGAAAAATTAGCCATGCATGGTGGCATGGAACTGTAGTCCCAGCTACTTGGGAGGCTAAAGTGGGAGGATCACCTGAGCCAAGGAAGTCAAGGCTGCAGTGAGCTATGATCTGACCACTTGCACCTCAGCTTGGGCAACAGACTGAGACCCTGTCTCAAATAAATAAATAAATTAGCCAGGTGTAATGGCATATGCCTGTAGTTCCAGCTATTTGGAAGGCTGAGGTGGGAGGATCGCTTGAGCTCAGGAATTAGAGGCTGCAATGAGCCATGATCACACCACTGCACTCCAGCCTGAGTGACAGAGAGACCTTGTCTCAAAAAAATTAAAAACTAAAATTAAAAATAAATTTTATGATGTATATTTGAGGTTGACAACATGATGTGGGATACATGCAGTTACTTTTTAATTTTTTTTACTGTTGATATATTTAAACAATTATTATAACCCTAAATATGTGTATAACTTGCATCAAAATTTAGAATATACATTTAAAAATCAGTACCAAATACTCATTTTTTACTTACCAGATTCAAATGTTTCTTCATCTATGATTTTCCATGGAGGCAAAAATCAAAAATATTATTACATGACCATCTACACTGAGTCTATATTTTAAGTCTAATTCTCTGGCCCCCTACTTCTGCCCATACACCACCTTTTAAGTTTTTTTCCCAAATCAAGGTCAAATCGATGGTGTCTCTATGGCATATATCAACTTTAAATGAAAGACATGGTATTCGGCATTTGAGCCATGATGACAGTCAGGGGTGCAGCAGGAGCTTAAAATAAATAAAATAATAGAGAGTAAATAAAATAAAATGTAAAAAGAAGCTCAGAGGGAAGGGGAAAGTGGAATGTCAGGGAAACCCCTAGAGATCGCTGGATACTGCTCAGCTTTGCTGCAGAGGGCTTGCCGATGTAGGAGGGGTGCACCCTGCCTGAAGAGCTGGGGACCCACAAACGGGGGTGATGACGAGGAGAGTGAGCATATGAATGACTTGATTACCTAGGCTTGATCAGGTGGCTGAGAAGGATGTGAGATAAACCAACTTCCTCATTAGTTAAAACAACTCTTGTTAGCATTTTAAAGAGAGATTAAGGATTAAGAAACATACATGGAGGGCAATTTGAAATATATGGCAACATTACCAATGCATGCGTCCTTGGATCAGGCAATGCTGCATCTAAAGTATTCTCATGCATGTAAAATGATATAAAGCAATTCATTGTAGCACTGTTTATAATAGAAACAAATGGACATAACACAAATGCCTACAAATAAGTGATTGTATAAGTATACAATAACCAATAAGCTGTTAAAAAAATAAAACAAGGCTCTTTATGTGCTAAGATAGAGTCACCTCCAAGATATAGAATGTTAAGTTGGAAAAGCCAGGAACAGAACAGTGTGCATTTCCTGCTATCAAAGGCTATGTGCATGTGGATTTGGAAAAAAAGATGGGGGTGATGAAGGGCAGAGGAGAAATATATACATCATTGCTTTTTTTTTTTTTTTTTTTTTTGAGACGGAGTCTAGCTCTGTCGCCCAGACTGGAGTGCAGTGGCGCAATCTCGGCTCACTGCAAGCTCCGCCTCCCGGGTTCACGCCGTTCTCCTGCTTCAGCCTCTCGAGTAGCTGGGATTACAGGCGCCCGCCACCACACCCGGCTAACTTTTTTTCTATTTTTTTAGTAGAGACAGGGTTCCACCGTGTTAGGCAGGATGGTCTCGATCTCCTGACCTCGTGATCCGCCCACCGCGGCCTCCCAAAGTGCTGGGATTATAGGCGTGAGCCACCGCGCCCGGCCACATCCTTGCTTTTATGTGCACAGAATATGTCTGGGGTGATACTGAGGAAACTATTAACATTTATTGCCCCAAGAAAGACAAATGAGTAGGAGAACATGGAAAGAGAGGAACTTCTTACTGAATATACCTTTGTAGTTATTAAATTTTGAACTATGTGAATTGTTACTTAATAACAATATAATGGAAATTGTAGAAAGGAAATGAATATTACTGCAAGTTTAAAAAATGCATACTTGGTAAAATAAACAAAATGTCAGCAGTATTCTGCTGTTGCTCTGGAAAGTATACGTGAACCATTGAAATGCCCACTGTTTTAAAATTTTATATCGTCCTCTCACTTCTAAAAACTAGACTAGCCTATGAAGCAAAGACAGATTCACCTGTCACCAGGTTCTCCAACTGGTCTCCTAACAAAATCCTAGTGATTCTTAAGCCAGTCTTAGTTCTGCCCCTACATTTGAAAAATCTCTTCCCAATTTACAAAAAAAATAAAGAATAGGAATGTAAAAAACTTTCACGCATGTCTCATCATTTTGGAATCTACTATTCTTTATCTATACTAGAATCCACCAGAAGATGGCATCAAACTTAATAATAAAATATATGTTGCTCTTTAAAAATTTGATACTGCAATATTTTATGGTATTTCACAAAGAGCAGAGGTTTCCAAGTGTTCTACCATCTGATATGCTGAGTGTTACCAAGCGTTCCTGAGATCATTTACAAAGCACTGCTTTCTAGAGCATTTTCTAGTAGATCAGCGGGAACCTGGAGACATTACCACAGCTTCTCCTTCCAAGTGCCAGAACTACAGAAGAAAGATGGGGGGGAGGGTCACTTTACACATTTCTGCCAGAGGAAAGGCCCATGGCCCCTTTGGACACCTGTGCTTCAGATAATCTATAATTGACATGCTTCATATTTCTTCTAACAGCAAAGCAATCAAGAGAAAATGTTACCTGCTTCCACACATTTCTCATCAATCTTCATGTCATCTTCTATAAAAGAGTATAGAAAGGGAGAAACAGAATTTAAAATGTGTCTACATTAAAAATAAAATTCCTGGCCAGGCATGGTGGCTCACGCCTGTGATCCCAGCACTTTGGGAGGCCGAGGTGGGTGGATCACCTGAGGTCAGGAGTTCGAGACCAGCCTGACCAACATGGTGAAACCCTGTCTCTATTAAAAATACAAAAATTAATCGGGCGTGGTAGCGCACGCCTATAATCCCAGCTACTTGGGAGGCTGAGGCAGGAGAATCATTTGAATCCGGGAGGCAGAGGTTGCAGTGAATCGAGATAGCACCATTGCACTCCAGCCTGGGCAACAAGAGCAAAACTCTGTCTAAAAATAAATGAATAAATAAATAAATAAATAAATAAATTCCCTATGTATGTCAATAAAACTCATAAAATAAAAATAAAACTATGTATGTCAATAAAACTCAGTCCACCTTACGATAAATTTACTTTTACAACTATTGCTTACTTGGAGAGATAAAAAGGGCTCTCTTGTATTAAATGAAAATGTATGATGTGGGAGGCTATATAACATAAAATGGTTAAAAATTAAAAACCATAGGCTTTTGAATGCTGCACAAATTAGTTGATCTCTAAACCTCTGTTCTCCATCTGTAAATGGTGAGAGTAATAGTACCTACCATATAGGCTAGGACTGAGAAAATGCATGAAAAGCTCAGGCATATGATAAGTACTCAATAAATGTGAATTCTCTTTACCTTTAGCTGAAGTATATATAAGAGAATAAAGGAATATAACTTTAAAAACTACTTATCCTAATTCTCAAAACTCTTTACAGCATGATCTAAACTCAGCTTGGAAGGTTGTCATCCGCTTCTCTCCTTCACGCATCATACACTACCATTAGAGTGGACATCACAGCCTTTGCTTACACTGTTCCCTGTGCCTGTCATGCTTCTAGGTCCATCCCGAACACTGATCAGAATGAATACCCCCTTGCAGAGCATTTTCTTCCTACTACCTTGAACTGTCTGCTACTGCACATCTATCTATTCTACATCTATAACCATTCAGGGGTTTGCCTTCTTTGTTCTCCTAGACAGCTTCTTGAAGGCAGGGACTGTCTCACTAGTTTTTACAGACTCTTAGTACAGTATTTTGCACATAGTGGGCAAATGATAAATTATTTCTTAAATTGAGTTTTCTTTTAAATATCAAAATAGTTGATTTGAATATAGGTTCTGAATTTTTTTTTTCTTTCAGCACTTTACATCTTGTTTCTAACAGTGCCCAGCACATCCCAGGTGCTCAACAAATACGATTTAATAAATGAGGCTTATACATGTTCCAAAAATACATAGTCTGTAAAAGTGTAGTCCAAAGTATAGTGTGTAGAATAAGCTATACTATAAAGTAACACTTATCACCACCCCTTAAAGACCACATCACTCATTAATGTTTTTAAGTGAAATATGAAAAATTTTATGAAATAACACTGTTTCATACAGGTAGGGACACAGATAAACGAGTGGCATGGTTGAGATTTTCTGCACTGTCATTTGTTTACTTAAATTCATTTAGAGATTATTTTCCTAATTAATTAGATTAATTTAATTTCCTAGTTAAACAATTAGATTGTTATTAGCCATCCATAACAACAGTGAGTTCATTAGTTCCCAGGACATAACAAAGTTGTTTTTCCTTAGGGCAAACAAAGACTACAATTTTCATTTTTATTTTACAGAGGAAGGTACAAAAACCAGGCATGATTATCTAGTAACAGCACAAGAAGCTCTGACTTTTCTGACACTTGACTCTGGGATCTAAGATAGAGCCATTGATTTTGTTCTCCCCAAATCAATGATTCCACATTATCAGCTAGGATAATGTACTGAATTGTGTTCCCCCCAATATTCATATGTTGAAGCCCTTGCCCTCAGTATGGCTGTATTTAGAGATAGGGCCATTAAGGAGGTAATTAAGGTTAAATGAGGTCATACGGTTGGGGCCTTAATTTAATAGAACTGGTGGCCTTATAAGAAGAAGAAAACACATCAGATCAATCGATCTCTCTCTCTCTCTCTTTCTCTTCTCTTCCTCTCTCTCTCTCTCTCTCTTCTTTCTCTCTCCCTCTCCCTCTCTCTCTAAGGATGCACAGAGGCAACACCACATGAGCACACAGCAAAGAAGGTGGCTGTCTGCAAGCCAGGAAGAGAGGCCTTACCAGAAACCAACCCTGCTGGAACCTTAATCTTAGACTTCCAGCCTCCAGAACTGTGAGAAAATAAATATCTGTTGTTTAAGCCACTTAGTCTGTGGTATCTTGTTATGGAAGCTCAAGCTAAGACCATGGCCTTATCACCCACCACTACCATACAGTTCCAAGCTCCCCGATCCCACCAAGGTCTATGCCTAGGCTCCCCTTCACAACTTTTAACAGTGCAGCCTGAAACATGACCCTGAGTAGACAAGCCAGAAGCAGGCACCCTGGACTTGCCCCTCTCTCCCTCTCCTTCTGCTCTCGCCTTCCTGTGTCATATACCTTTTTTGTTTTGGGGGGACACAGATTGGAGCCTTGTTCCCATAGATCAGCCTTCAAAAGTCATTCTGCAGTTCTCTGGTTTCCCTTTCCAAATTCAAGGATGAACTGTGGTTGGTGGCTAAGGGGACACCTCTTCTTTCCCCTCTCTGGAAGCAGACAGCATCTTTCTTTGGGGTGTGTGTGTGTGTGTGTGTGTGTGTGTGTGTGTGTGTGTATGTGAGAGAAAGAGAGAGAGAGTGTGCCATCATAATGAGTCATCCAGATGGTTAGGCATGGAGAAGAGGAAAGGCTAGTAACTGAAGCTCCCATTTGTTCCCTAATGCAGGGCCTTTTAGACAGAGGGAATCTTGAATCCAGACTACACTGTTTGCAACTACTGACAACTGTTCTTACCTTCTCTCAATGTCAATCTTTTCATCCATAACATGGGAATAATAATAATAATTTCACTATGGTTTTATTGTTAGGTAATGTGTATAAAGCAGTTGAAACAAAACATCTCATCAGTTTCACAGTTTTTATCGAGTTCTTGCCATATGCTATGCTAAACTCTGGAGCTGCACGTACATGTTGCTTCTCTTTTCTTTATTCCTCTCAGTGTTAGGACAATTATACTTTGCATGCATATCTTTGAATGACATATTTTTATAAATTAAGGTATTAATGACTATCACATTACTAGGTATATAGGAAGAGCTTAATAAATAGCTGAACTGAATTAAAGTGAATTTTTTAAACTACAAGAAATTTCTAAAAGACTTTGGAGATAAGAGTTTTTTCCTAAATACTATTTCTTACCTTCTTCCATAGAAATTGCTGGGTACAAGCAAATGATTGAAGCAGGGGGGATAAAAAGAACACAATATCTGTACTATAGTTTCTCAGATTAATTTACAATAAGAAATGTAATGTGTAAAAATTATTGTAATTAGTATTCTGGGTTCATTCTCTAGAAATTCAGGGAAGATTTAGTAAGAAAATGATAAATGAATACTTTATAAAACTGATATATTTTTGAACCTTGTTGGAAATGGGAATCTACTTGCTTCTGGTAAACCCCGCCCTCTTCCATCCCAGCTAGTTCTACGAGGGTAGCATTCTATGAATTTCCGAATTAACATGCTTACTTCAGCATATTTTAGGAACCCAAATTTTCAATGGAAGGAAGGAAAGAAGACAGAGAGATGGAGAGAGGGAGGGAGGAAGGGAAAGAAAGAGGGAAGACAACTATAAGTGCACCTTTAGTAAATAACTTTTTAATAATCATCTGCAAACTAACATAAATAACATTTCATTAATAAAATTGCCCTATATCTTTGGACTCAGTAGCCTGCCCCTAATTTTTTTTGTCGGGGAGGAGGGTATGATAAGACTTAAGCAGAGCAGAAACATACAAAATAATATTAATTGTAGGATCGTCTATAATAGTTGAAAATAAATGATCTTTCTAGTAGTTTAAAAAATAATCATGTCTATTGGAAACATTCCCTAAGAGAGGGGACCCTTTAAGTCAGTGGCTCCAAACCTGAGGCTCTGGACCTAGATATTTGTGAGGATAATAATAGAATATTGAAAACTATTTTTAGCATGGACTTCTAGAAAGCCTAATATAAATCACACAGGCCACATAAGCAAATTAAATGCCAACCAGAAGTTATACTATAGGTAATTATCAGATGCTGATTAGAAACTGTAATTAGCATTTTCATGTGCCTTTGATAAATGAAAGTTTGGTTTAAAACAAAACTTTTTCAAAACATGGAAGAAGTAACTAAAATATCACTATGAAGATTGTGTCATGAAAAAATGTTTCTGATAAGATGTTAAGTGGCTGGCAAGTTGGCTGAATAGAAATAGATCTGGTCTGCAGCTCCCAGCAAGATCAATGCAGAAGGCAGGTGATTTCTGCATTTCCAACTGAGGTACACAGCTCATCTCACTGGGACTGGCTAGACAGTGAGTGCAGCCCACAAAGGGCAAACCAAAGCAGGGTAGGGTGTTGCCTCACCTGGGAAGTGAAAGGGGTTGGGGAACTCCCTCCCCTAACCAAGGAAAGCTGTGAGGGACTTTGTGGTGAGGAAAGGTGCACTCCAGCCCAGATACTACCCTTTTCCCATGTTCTTCACAACCCACAGACCAGGAGATTCCCTCAGGTGCCTACACCACCAGGGCCGTGGGTTTCAAGCACAAAACTGTGGGGCCATTTGGGCAGACACCAAGCTAGCTGCAGGAGTTTGTTTTTTTTTTTTTGTACCCCAGTGGCGCCTGGAATACCAGCAAGACAGAACTGTTTGTTCCCCTGGAAAAGGGGCTGAAGCCAGGGAGCCAAGTGGTCTTGCTCAGCAGATCCCATCCCCATAGAGCCTAGCAAGCTAAGATCCACTGGCTGGAAATTCTCGCTGCCAGCACAGCAGTCTGAAGTCGACCTGGGACACTCCAGCTTTGACAGGATAAAATTCACACATAACAATATTAACCTTAAATGTAAATGGGCTAAATACCCCAATTAAAAGACACAGACTGGCAAATTGGATAAAAAGTCAGGACCCATTGGTGTGCTGTATTCAGGAGACCCATCTCACATGCAAAGACACACATAGGCTCAAAATAAAGGGATGGAGGAATATTTACCAAGCAAATGGAAAGCAAAAAAAGCAGGGGTTCCAATCCTAGTCTCTAATAAAACAGACTTTAAACTAACAAAGATCAAAAAAGACAAAGAAGGGCATTACATAATGGTAAAGGGATCAACACAACAAGAAGAGCTAACTATTCTAAATATATATGCACCCAATAGAGAAGCACCCAGATTCATAAAGCAAGTTCTTAGGGACCTACAAAGAGACTTAGACTCCCACACAATAATAGGAGAAGCCTTTAACAACCCACTGTCAATATTAGACAGATCAATGAGACAGAAAATTAACAAGGATATTCAGGACTTGAACTCAGCTCTGGACCAAGTGGACCTAATAGACATCTACAGAACTCTATACCCCAAATCAACAGAATATACATTATTCTCAGCACCACATCACACTTATTCTAAAATTGACCACTAATTGGAAGTAAAACGTTCCTCAGCAAATGCAAAAGAATGGAAATCATAACAGTCTCTCAGACCACAGTGCAATCAAATTAGAACTCAGGATTAAGAAACTCACTCAAAACCATACAACTACATGGAAACTGAACAACCTGCTCCTGAATGACTACTGGGTAAATAACAAAATTAAGGCAGAAATAAATAAGTTATTTGAAAGCAATGAAAACAGAGACACAATGTACCAGAATCTCTGGAAAACAGCTAAAGCGGTGTTTAGAAGGAAATTTAGAACACTAAATGCCCATGGGAGAAAGCAAGAAAGATCTAAAACCGAAACCCTAACATCACAATTAAAAGAACTAGAGAAGCAAGAGCAAACAAATTCAAAAAGCTAGCAGAAGACAAGAAATAACTAAGATCAGAGCAGAACCGAAGGAGACAGAGACACAAAGAAACCTTCAAAAAAATCAATGAATTCAGGAGCTGGATTTTTGAAAAGATTAAGAAAATAGATAGACCATTAGCCAGATTAATAAAGAAGAAAAGAGAGAAGAATCAAATAGACACAATAAAAAATGATAAAGGGGACATCACCACTGATCCCACAGAAATACAAACTACCATCAGAGAATACTATAAACAGCTCTATGCAAATAAACTAGAAAATCTAGAGGAAATGGATAAATTCCTGGACACATACACCCTCCCATGACTAAACCAGGAAGTAGGTGAATCCCTGAATAGACCAATAACAAGTTCTGAAATTGAGGCAGTAATTAATAGCCTACCAACCAAAAAAAAGCCCAGGACCAAATGGAGCTGGTACCATTCCTTCTGAAACTATTCCAAACAATGGAAAAAGAGGGACTCCTCCCTCACTTATTTTATAAGGCCAGCATCATCCTGATACCATCAACCTGGCAGAGACACACAGAAAAAAGAAAATTTCAGGCCAATATCCCTGATGAACATCGATGGGAAAATCCTCAATAAAATACTGGCAAGCCAAATCCAGCAGCACAGCAAAAAGCTTGTCCACCACAATCAAGTTGGCTTCATCCCTGGGATGCGAGGCTGGTGCAACATATGCAAATCAATAAATGTAAGCCATCACATAAACAAAACCAATGACAAAAACCACATGATTATCTCAGTACATGCAGAAAAGGCCTTTGATAAAATTCAACACCCCCTCATGCTAAAAACTCTCAACAAACTAGGTATTGATGGAATGTATCTCAAAATAATAAGAGCTATTTATGACAAACCCACAGCCAGTATCATACTGAATGGGCATGGATGAAGCTGGAAACCATCATTCCCAGCAAACTAACACAGGAACAGAAAACCAAACACCACATTTTCTCACTTATAAGTGGGAGTTGAACTATGAGAACACATGGACACAGGGAGGGGAACATCACACACGGGGGCCTGTTGGCGGGTGGGGGCTAAGGGGAGGGATAGCATTAGGAGAAATACCTAATGTAGGTGATGGGTTAATGGGTACAGCAAACCACCATGGCACATGTATACCTATGTAACAAACCTGCACATTCTGCACATGTATCCCAGAACTTAAAGTATAATTTAAAAAGAAAAAAAAAAGATGTTAAGTTTAAAAAAGTAAAAAGTGGTATTGCAGCTATTACTGTAACCATCTAAAATATGTATTCACCACTGGAAGTTAATATGAAAATAGTGTCATTGAGAAGGCATGTTTTCGTTTGTCAAAAACTGCCTTTATAGTTGTCCTCATATCTTTTCAATAAGAAAATAAAAGGAGGCCAAGTGCGGTGGCTCACGCTTGTAATCCCAGCACTTTGGGAGGCCGAGGCAGGAGGATCACGAGGTCAGGAGATCGAGACCACGGTGAAACCCCGTATCTACTAAAAATACAAAAAATTAGCCGGGCGAGGTGGCGGGCACCTGTAGTCCCAGCTACTTGGAGAGGCTGAGGCAGGAGAATGGCGTGAACCCGGGAGGTGGAGCTTGCAGTGAGCCAAGATCGCGCCACTGCACTCCAGCCTGGGTGACAGAGCGAGACTCCGTCTCAAAAAAAAAAAAAAAAAAAAAAAAGAAAAGAAAAGGAAAAGTAATTTTTGGCTTGGAGAAGGGAGATATAATAAAGTGGGTGAGGCTTGCCATGGGCAGATCTGTGATGTTGGTACTTTTTGTGCCCTTCTAGTCTCCTCTCTTTGCCTCCCCTCTGTCCTTCTGGTGCCCAGTTCCCTCCCTTAACCCCTTTCCAGGGCCCACCTGAGGGCCATTTCAGAAGGGCCTCACTCAGTAGGCTCAGCTGGCCTCTGCCAAGCCACAGCACCTTTAATCAAGCATTTGCCACCATGGAGCCTTTACTCACCACTCCCCAACTGCTTGAATAATATTGTCTAGTAATCAAACTGCATTCATTAAGTAACAATTCCACCCCATATTTATTCGCCAAAGGCATACACAATGGTTAATCAGTGCTTCTGAGCAGTGTGAAGATTAAGTCCTCTAAGTTGATAGAACCCAAATGAAGGTATATGTGTAGTTATGCAGCCTTGCTTGCCAGTCATGTATAATGCACATATGAGCTGCGGAGATCTTGGAGGGGCTCAACCTGGGGAGGAATGTCTTCAGGTGTCACCAAGATAAGAACATATCCATTTTCATAAACTGAAAACTCTTCTAAATCCAAAGAATGAATGTCAATGGTAGGACTTTAGATGGCTGGCTGCCAGGGAGATTATTTGGGGGCAGTGGGGACATTTAGAGATCTCCCGGGTGGGAAGCCAGCCCTGGGAGGGAGGAAGCAGGCTCCCCCAGGATGCACATGCTGGGTCTGAGGTAGACACATACTGAAATTGCCTTTGTAAAAATTACATCCGTGAGAAAATTATGGCAGTGGGGGAGATCCGATCTAGCCCAAGCTCCTCTTGCTTTTAGCTTTCAAGCTGCCTTCATTCCAGGGTTAGCTTTGAGAGATATTTTATTTACAGTTTAAATGATAACAGTCCTTCCCCTAAAACTCAGTTGCCTTTATAAAGTAATGAGAGTCCATCAGGTTAGTGGGAGGAGAGGAGCCTGAATTCTGCTAAGGTGTAGACTGTCATAAGATATGCAATTTCCCCAATGATTCCTGCAAATAACATCACTATTGTAGAACCTAAGATTGGCCTTTTGTGATATCTTTTTAGGTTTTTTGCATGTCTGACACCTGTGGCTCCATCTGGATCCACCAACCAATGGCTCCTGGGACTCCACCCAGAAGCAACTCAGTGCAAGAGGACAGCTTCAACTCCCTATGATTTCATCTCTGATCCAACCAATCAGCAGCAAGTGACCATTGAATAGCCACCCCCACCCCCTCCCCAAACTACCTTTGAAAAACCCCTAATCTAGGGCCCTTCAAGGAGATTGATTTAAATAACAACTCCATCTCCCACGTGGCATGGCCAGCCTCACATCAATTAGACTCTTTCTTTACTGCAATGCCATGGTCTTTATTTGTGCAGCAAACAGGAAGAACCTGTCAGGCAGTTGCAATACTCACATAGGGTTGACTTGAGGCAGGTGTGAGGCTGGTACGGCTGAGACCACCAGAATTCCCGTTGCTTCCTATGGGGGGAAAAAACCCGTGAGACAAAAAACAAACAAACAAACAATACTTTTTGTTAATCCAGGTGAAACAGACCCAGAACAACGACAAACAGAATGTTTCTTAGAATTCTGCTGCCTTCACCCAAGTGAAAAGGGTGATTGCTTCTCCAAATACATTGTCAAATAAATTTTCCAAACATATAGGCTCTCTCATCTCTTTTTCTGCCTCACAGGATCTTTTCAGAACAACAAAGACTTAGAGTGACAATCTTGCCCATGATCACAAGTTTGCACATGGAGTTTCAGTAAATGACCCATGGTAAGCATCTCAGGCATGTTAGCCTGTCTCTGCAGTCTCCTTCAAATTCTCATGACATGTTCAGGTTTCCCTCTCAGGCTATTAGAGGCTCTCTACAGTTTCTATAGATGACTCTGCTCCTTTCTTGATCTCTAGAATCACCCCTGGGCTCCAGGGCAAGGCTTCACCCTTTCTTGGCACCTGAAACCACTGTTGACTTGTTCCTCCTCTTCCCTTGAGTCCCCCAGCAATTTTTTCTGGCAGGTTTTCCTTGCCTTGCCTACTTCAAAGCAACTTTCTAAGCAAAGTAGCTCTTCCTTCTTTATTCAACACTGTGAAGTTTGGAGCAAGAGAAGATTTTGAAGACACTCTGTTCTTTGTATTCCCAGAACTGCAGTATCACCTTTACCTGGGAGCTTGTGAGGACTGCAGAATCTCAGTCCCCACCCCAAGACTTCCGAATTAGAATCTCCATTTTAATAAGAGCCCAGGTAAGTCATATGTATGTTAAAGGCAAGAAGCTCTAATTTAATCTCTCAAACTTTGGAATACATCTGAAGTGTTTGTTAAAATGCAGATAATCTGGGCCTCCCAGATCTCCTGCCTCCGATTCCCTGGAGATAAGGCCAGGGCATCTGCATGTTTAAATCAAACTCTCCATGTGATTCTAATTCACAAGAGAGTTGAAGAAGGGCCAATTTAATCCACCTTCCTCACTTTAGAAATGAGGAAACTGATTCAGGGAAGTCAAGCAATGTGGCGGAGGTTGAACAGTTAGCAGCAGGAGGCATCTATGCTATAATCTACAAAGTGATGGACTGGGAATCAGCAGACCTGGGTTCCAGGCATGCTTCCCCTCCTTAGGATCTTGGACAAATCTCTTAACATCTGAAACTTAGTTCCCCACTTATGAAATGGGGCTCAGCGCATTTGGCATTGTGTGGACTAAATGATACATGAAACCTTACTGTAAACTCAATTAGCATGGACATGCAGGGCATTCGGATTCCTTAATTATTTGAAGAGATAACATATACACATAGTAAAAACCTTAACAGTATAAAAAAGTAGGCCGGGTGCAGTGGCTCACGCCTGTAATCCCAACACTTTGGGAGGCCGAGGCGGGCAGATCACCTGAGGTCAGGAGTTCGAGACTAGCCTGGCCAACACGGTGAAACCCCATCTCTACTAAAAATACAAAAATTAGTTGGACATGGTGGTGCACACCTGCAGTCCCAGCTGCTCTGGAGGCTGAGGCAGGGAAATGGCTTGAACCCAGGAGGCCAAGGCTGCAGTGAGCTGAGATCATGCCACTGCACTCCAGCCTGGTGACAGAGCAAGACTCCATCTCAAAAAATAAAAAAAAGTAAGGCTTCTTCCCTTCCTTCTGCTCAGTTTCTTGTGCATTCTTCCAGAAACATGATCTGCATAATTAAGGTACTTTAATTCACAGCACATGCAGGCCAGAGCCAAGTTTCTTGATTCCTAGTTAGGTGATGCGCTCTCTAAATATCTGTGTTTCCTGTTTTTTAACCTTCTGTACCTTCCCTTGGTTACTCCATGGTTAATTACCTGGTAGTCTGATCTCTCTCTATCTCTGTCTCTGTGTCTCTCATTCTCTATCAGCTTCCTCTCTAGGCTTCACCCTGGTCTTTCTCCTCTGGGAGCTCCTGGTTTTTCATTCTTACAAAATGATATCCTGTACATCTTCACATGTTCCCTCTGGGGGAAACTCCAGCGAATGGGGCCTCTCGCTGGAAAGTCATGTCCACTTGCCAAAAATATTTGCTACTCTGGCACAAACCATCAACATCTAACTCCCCCAATTTGCAATATAGTCATTCCAAACTCCTTTAGATGGGTATTATTTTCCACCAATATGCCCTTTTTGGAGAAGCCTTCCTCCTCACTCTTTCACAGTTTTCTAAAATCAGATGTAATTTTCTACCTGTTGAAAATAAAAACAAACAAGCAAAACAACAACAAAACCCCCCAGCTACTTGCATTCAAATCTGTCACTCTTATAAAGAGCTTAAAAAATATTTTATGTGCTCATTCTCTATTCCTAAGCACAATGCTGCTCTTCATACCACTTACCCTGAGCACCTGAGGTGCTTGGTGAAGATGCATATTCCTGGCTCAGTCCATATCTATGGAATCAGATCCTCAGGGAGGGGAGGGCAGAGCCGGGGAATCTGTATTTTACAAAATACCCAGCTCATTTTTACTCATAGCAAAGTTGGAGAGGTGGGAAGAGAGAAAAATTGTTTGTAGATATCAAAGACCTCATTTATTGAGGCTCAGAGATACTGACTTCTCAAAAGCCACATCAGCCTGTGCTGGGGACAAGCCTCTTGTGCAGATGCGGCAGTGGGTTTAGTCTCAACACCCTCCTCCAGGCCTCCAATGTGCCTCCTGGTTTTCTGAATGAGATTCAGGAGAACCTGAGGTGCCTTCCGTCATTCTGTCCCCAACAAGACATTTGTGTAGACTCTGCTATTGACATATTGCTTCTAAATGAAATTGTTTAATTTCTTATTTTCATATTAGGTTTTCATGTGGCAATGACTAAAAGCAGCATGAGAACTTCCTATCATCCTTTATTTGTGTGCTCCCCCAGTAAACCCGTAATTGGGTTTTGTGTGCTCCTTGCAAGACCCCTGCCAGACCCTCCTCACCACTTTCTGACCTGAAACCATGAGGACTAATCTCATTAGGCCTTTATCCCTGTTCATGTCCTTCAGCCCCCAAGCTCAGGTCACCCCTTATCCCCTGTGCTTTAATCCCTATAAGACCCCCGCCACCCACCCACGCCCTCTGGAACTCACAGCAAATCTTCAGCAAACTTTCTTAGACCTCAGCCTCTTCTTTGAGCCCTTTCTTCTTGCTCTAACTGCAGCCCAACTCTCCCTGCGGTCTGCTTCTCCTGCAGCCTTCAAGAGGGGGATGTTTCCTCACCCACTCCCAGTGGGGTGCTGGTGAAATAGCTCTGGGGGACGGGAGCCCTAACTCAGAGGCTCTGCTGATTTTTGCAGTGTTTATGCTCTCACGGTGGCTGATTTCAAGCTACCACCCTGTCTTCACTGAATGTGGGTGTGTGAAGAGATGGCTCGTGTCAGATGGCTCCAGCACATCGTCATGTATAGCTTTCCTTCCACTGGGCCTGCAGGTGGGGGGTGTGCCCTTGCTTCTCACTGCCATTTCAAGATTATTCTTCCTCTTCCCTAGGAGCCCCCAGCTTTGAACATCATCCCACTACTTTTCTGGTAGCCATCACCAGCTCACTCCTGCTCGTTCCTAGGTCTCAACACTGTTCTGTCACAGTTCTCAATGATTTTATCACACATACAAATGTCCCTCTCAGCACCCTGGCCTATTGGGTGCTTGATCTCCTCTTTTCCAATAACCTTTCCCTCATTCAGCCTCAGTCACTGCCTCCCATTGTCATACCCAAGACCTCATCAGTACCGACAACAGCAATCTCTCCTTAATTTTAACTTCCAGCATCCCTTTCTCCTACTAACACCTCCCATCTTCCCAGCCCCAATATACCGTTGACCTCATAAAGACCTGCAATCCATTGATCTTACTTCCTTCTCACCAATCCTCACCTGCTTCGTTTCCTCATCTCCCTCCTAAACAGCTTACATGTCACACTCCATCCTTATAATCTGTCCCTTGGCCCCCTCTTGATTTGCTGTTAAATCCAACCCTCTGTCTAATCTAGACCCGCACCCCAGAAGCACTTCAAATGTATGACCTTTAACTTAAGAGGGCCCTTAATGCTGATCACACTATGTTTACCTAATTTGTTTGCTCTCCAACTCTCATGGAAACTTTTCAAGCTTTCTGCTCTCTCCTTCCCAATGCCTCCTTCCCCACCCTGCTCTCTGCTTATGGTTTCTCATTTCGCTGAGAAAATAACAGGAGAGAACTTCCACAAGTGCCTGCCATATGCTCCAACCTCAGCTGTGCCCCATACTCCATCTTCCCTCGTGGTACCATTTCTATGGATGAGCTGTTTATGATCCTAGGTCAGGCCAAGCTCTCTTCTTGAATACTAAAGCATATCTCCTTCCACCTGCTCAAAGACATCAACAACAGCAGTTCTCTTCTCTTTCTCTCTTATCATCAAGATGTTCCCTCTGGTGGATGACTCCTATTACTTACACCATCTAAAAATTTCACTCACACCACTCCACTCTCCCCTCTGGCTATTTCTCCATCGGTCTGCTCTGCTTTATCCCAAAATGTCTCAAAGAGTTTCCTATGCTCACTGTCATCCATTTCTTCAAATCCCACTCTAATGAGGATTTTGGCCCCACTTCTCCACTGAAATTGCTCTTATTAAGATCACTAATGACTGTCATACTGCTAAATCCAATGGTCAATTCTCAGCCTTCTCAGCAGAAGGTGATGTAGCTGATGAGGACCCCATACAGTCTTGATTTTCATTCTGCCTCATTGATCATTCCTTCTCAATACCCTTTACTGGTTCCATTTTTTCTTCTTGATCTCTTAACAGTGGCTGAGCCTGGGACTGCTGCTGCTTTCTATTTGCACGCCCTCCCTTGGTAGCTCGTCAAACCTCAGTAGCATAAGGTGAGGGTGGTGGGTTGAAATTGAGGTCTCAACTCAGCCTTGAAAGATGAATCCTTTTCTGTCTTAGTCTGTGCAGGCTGCTATAACAAAGTACCGTAAACTGGGTCACTTATAAACAACAGAAATGTATTTGCTCATAGTTCTGAAAGCTGGGAAGTCCAAGATCAAGGAGCCAGTGGATGCAGTGTCTGGCGAGGGCCGGCTCCGTGACTCATAAATGGCACCTTTTAGCTGTGTCCTCCCATGGTGAAAGGGGCAAATAAGCTCCCTCAGGCCTCTTTTATAAGGGCACTAATCCCATTCATGAGGGCAGAGTGCTCATGACCTAACCACCTGCTAAAGGCCTCGCCTCTTAATACTATTGCATTGGGGATTAGGTCTCAACATATGAATTTTGGAGAGGACACAAACATTCAGGCCATAGCACTTTTAAAGTTTAATTTAGTTTCCCAAGACTTTTCCCTGTTTTTTAGCTGATATGATTATTCTCGTCTCCTTGGTATTTAAGATGCTTAGGGTTTATCGATAAGTTGACATTTGGATTTATAAACCAATGTGTGTGTGTTCATTCATCTGCTTGTCCCTCTTTATCTCATCTTAACTGTGGTAACAGAAGCCCATGAAAAACATTTTGTTTCCTGATGGTTCAGCCCTGAGTCCAGGAGTGGTGACATTCCTTACCTCTTCAGAAGGTGGTTAGAAGGGACAAGCCCAGCGCAGGTAGCAGGGTCTGAGATTTTTCGGGCCTGCCACCAGAGGGCATCATTCTGGTCCACAATCTGGAGGATGTCCCCCTTCTGGAAAGGCAATCCAGCGTCCATGCAGGGGATGTCGGGATCCTCCTGGGGCCAGTACTCAGTCATGGCACGGACGTACACCTGATGGCAGGTGCATAATGACGCTATCAGAAGGTGCCTAATGGTGCCATCCGAAGAACCCTTGCCCATGGGCCATCATGACTTAAAACCATTTCTCCCACTCCTCTACCTGCTACTCCTATCTTTCCTCTCCACCCTCTCCAAAAAAGAGAACTCACCTCCTGAGCCTAAGTACCATGATAAAAAGCATCTCTTAGCTTAGAGAAGTTTAGGCTCAAATGTTCACGATTTTTTATGTTGCTTCTTGACTTCTTAGTATCCTATCTCCTTGTACTGTACTCATTTACTCATTTTGCTTTTCAGGCCATCAGTATTGAAAAATATCCAACACAGTCTTGAACCCAGGTCCAACACGGTACAAAGGATAGGACTATTACACATCATATTTAGTTGCTGTTACTTGGGGATCTACTGTGTGTGAGACTGAAGGCTCAGTAAATTCTTTTTTTTTTTTTTTTTTTTGAGATGGAGTCTCGCTCTGTCGCCCAGGCTGGAGTGCAGTGGCGCAATCTCGGCTCACTGCAAGCTCCGCCTCCTGGGTTCACGCCATTCTCCTGCCTCAGCCTCTCCGAGTAGCTGGAACTACAGGCGCCCGCCACCACACCCGGCTAATTTTTTGTATTTTTAGTAGAGACGGGGTTTCACCGTGGTCTCGATCTCCTGACCTCGTGATCCGCCCACCTCGGCCTCCCAAAGTGCTGGGATTACAAGCGTGAGCCACCGTGCCCGGCCGAAGGCTCAGTAAATTCTTACCATCTTCTGGCTATTCACAGGAGGGTCAGAGACTGGAACCACCTTGAACATGATTGTGCCTCGAGACATGGCCTGGAAAATGAGAGAGGAGAAAGGATGACAGTCATGGAGGTAGCAGGGTTATTGGGGCTCGGTAGACAGAGTCACAGTGCAATGTATCCAGGTCTAATGGCGACATCCCCCGAGAGCCTTTCACAAGGGCTCTGCAGCTGTCACCATCCAGAAATGGAAATCAGGAAGCAATTTACCCCTACATCTGCCCTGCTGTGGGGTTCTGGGGTCACTGGTCTGCTAAAAGCCACACTGAAGTGGCCTCTTCCAGGGACCCCCCACCCTACACTGAAACAGAAACACCCCATCCAGCAAGGTCTTCCTCACACAGGCCCTGGGGAGAGACGGGATCTCCATCTGACTTTCCCTCTTTATTCCCTTACTCAGTAAGCATTTCCCGAATGCCTGTTTCTACACCAGATACCCCAGTCTGATGGGGAAGAAGAGGGGCTCCTAAGTTTTCTGGGAGAACTGACAACCTTCCAAACTAATGGTGGAAATAGGGAGCTCTCAGACTGGGGGAAGGAAGAATTCTCCTGTTACACGCACTGTGATGGGCATTAAACATCTAGAGATTAAGACCCTGTTTGTACTCAGGAATTTCATAATCCCACTGTCCCGGCAACATCACAGCTGGCACCAGCGGGTAGAAGCCATGCATATCTGTGATTTCCAGTACTTCAAGCTTCCTTTGCAGCACCTTCTATACCACACAGAATCTTGCAGCAGTGGCTTACAAAGGATTTAGGTGCTTGTCTCACAGCACCACTCCTCACCTCAGTCTCTAAGCCACTGCTATGAAATCCTGGCAGGAACTCAGTTTGAGAACCACTGGTCTATCCACTATACTATACGGTAATCAACCCAGGCCCCACACCTGGGCTGTGCATGGCGGGAGGTGGGAGGGGCATGCTGCTATGGCTATTAACAGCTGAACTGCAATTTGGGGAACGGTTTGAAGGGCAGGAATAGTAACCTGAGGGAGAGCAAATGCTCATTAATCAGGTTATCAATCCTTAGCTCCAACCACAAGGAATAGTGGCAGGGCCACCAAGGATGTCCCCCTCCCTATATGCTGCTGTCTGGTGACTCCTGTCTTCCCCCAAAGCTGCCCTCAAGGAAGATGTTGAACATTTCAGCTGTAGAAAAGTGTTAGTGGGGGAAGGAGTGGTTTGCTCGGGTTCCGACTCTCCTACAAAGTCTCACTCTGCCCACCCCAGGCTCAGTTTCCAATGGAGCAACCCAGGTGATGAGGGAGCTGGGCTGGGGGCCCTGCCAGTCTTCCCGAGGCTGAAGGAGGAAGGAGCAGCTTGGGAAGGGAAGTTTCCCAGCGAAGACCAGAACTTCTCGGGTGGGGGGTCAGCAAGTGACATGGGTGACAGACAAGGTCTGGGAGCCTGGAGGGAGAAAGCTGTCAAGAGAACTGGAGTCCCCGGTACATCCCAGGGCACACACGTGGGCTTGATGGTCCCAGTTCAGCCTTGACATTTCTCCAAGTCATTAACAAAAAGGCAAAAAGAAGATTTACCAGAATATGGATCACTTGTTCGGGGTCCAGTCCCTCAACTGAAACTCCATTCACTTCTACCAGTTTGTCTCCAGCATATAGCAACCCTAGGCAGACAGTAACACAAAACACAGAAAGATACAAAGAAGTAGGATAAAAATAGCAGTAGCTACCTCAATAGCTATTTAACAAACTCACTAACCCAAGCATGCTCTAAAAATGTTTAATATAAAATAATAATAGAAAAGAAAGCTGGTTATTCCAACTTACATCACCCCCAGAAATGTGTGAGCAGTCCATTTTTCTACCTCATCACAAATACGTGGAATTGACTTATGGTAATATTTTTATTTTTGCTAGTCTGATGTTGTAAAATGGAACCAGAACACTGGTAAGAAAATAGCACTAAAACCAAAGATGTCAGGGTCATAAGTCAATGACCAAAAGGAAATGGGGTAGGTATTCTTCAAGAGAAAATGTGGAGAAACTTGGGGTTTAAGTGAAGACTTGAGAAATGTGAGGTAAAACAGTAGAGTTGTCAGATAGTTGAGAGAAGAAGCAGAATGATGTCACAGAACAGAAACCAAGGATGAAAAAAATTCAAGAAAGGTGTCACCAGCATCAGATGTGGTCAAGAAGTGGAAATAAAACTGAGGAGGGGCCAGGCACGGTGGCTCATGCCTATAATCCTAGCACTTTGGGAGGCCAAGGTGGGTGGACCACTTGAGGCCAGAAGTTCAAGACCAGCCTTGCCAACATGACAACACTCTGTCTCTACTAACAATACAAAAAAAAAATTAGCTGGGGGTGGTGGTACATGCCTGTAATCCCAGCTACTTCGGAGGCTGAGGCAGGAGAATTGCTTGAACTTGGGAGGCAGAGGTTGCAATGAGCTGTGATTGCCCCACTGTACTCCAGCCTAGGTGACAGACTGAGACTCTGTCTCAAAAAAAAAAAAAGATACTGAGGAGGAAGGAAGGGCCAATGATGGACTTAGCAACTAGGAAATTCTTGGTATTTACAATGAGAATGTTGAAGTATAAAGCATGCGCCAGGTTTTAGGGCTTCGGGGTAGTGACGATGCATAACAGGTATAGAACCACTCATTTCAGAAGCACAACAGTAGCCAGGTGTGGTGGCTCATGCCTGTAATCCCAACGCTCTGGGAGGCCAAGGCAGGAGGATTGCTTGAGCCCAGGAGGTTGACACCAGCCTGGGCAACATAGTGAGACCCTATCTAAACAAAAAATAGAAAAATTGGCTGGGCATGGTAGTGTGCACCAGTGGTCCCAGCTACTTGGGGGCTGAGGTGGAAGGATTGCTTGAGCCCAGGAAGTTGAGGCTGCAGTGAGTCATGATCATACCACTGCACTCCAGCCTGAGCAACAGAGTAAGACCCTGTCTCAAAAAAAAAAAAAAAAAAAAAAGTTTTTAAAAGAACAGCAGTGAAAGGATGAAAATCTGGTTAACTGGTTGAAAGTGTGAGCAAAAGGCATTTCAAGATGGGAAAGAGCTATGCCTTTCTGAAAGTAGAAGGACAAAGTGCAGAGAAAAAGTTGGGAATATAGAGCTAGGCAGCTTGAATCCTGACTCAAATGGTGTAACTTTGAGCAAGTTAGTTTCACAATCTCTTTGAGCCTCAGTTTTCTCATCTATACAATGGCATGATAATAGTTACCTTTGAGGTTGCCATGAGAATGTAAACTGAGAGACTTTAATGTGGTACCTAGAATGGGAAGGACTCATTAAAGGAGAGGAGTAAGATTTCTCTGGAATATTTGTTTCTTCTTTATTTACTGCTTTATCCAAGAAATGGAACTTACTAAAGCCCTGACCCAAGTTAGGAAAGAGGGATTTCTCAGGCCAAGTGCGTGGCTCATGCCTGTAGTCCCAGCACTTTGGGAGGCTGAGGTGGGCAGATCACGACGTTGGGAGATTGAGACCATCTTGGCTAACGCAGTGAAACCCTGCCTCTACTAAAAATACAAAAAATTAGCCGGGCGTGGTGGCGGGCTCCTGTAATCCCAGCTACTTGGGAGGCTGAGGCAGGAGAATGGCGAACCCCAGAGGTGGAGCTTGCAGTGAGCTGAGATCACGCCACTGCACTCCAGCCTAGGCGACAGAGCAAGGGTTTCCTGTTTTTCTGGTAACTCTCAATCCCAGCTGCTCCAGCTTACCACTTCTCTCCGCCAGGCCACCGTGGATGACCCTGGCCACCAAGATGTCCCCTGTCATCTCGTGGCGCTTGATGGTGGCTCCCTGAAAAGAGAATAGACGAGATTCCTCTGTTACCTAACATGACCATTTTCCAGGTGGCTTCCCTCAATCAATGCAGTTCTGGTCTTTCAATCAATGCAGCTCTGGTTTTTCAAACAAGGCTATTCAGGCAACCAGGGACAGAGGGGCCACACAGTGCCCTGTGGCCTGTCAGTCATAGCATGCCATCAAAAAGGAAAGGCCATTCGACTTTGGCTTCCTGGGGTCTCGTTTCAATCACATAGACATAAAAGAATATTTAGATTCTTCCAAAGATACAGAAACCTCCCACAATTAAAACCTAATTAGAGGGACTGTTCTTAGAAAACTAAATTAATGCCTTCCTTAGCTTCTCATTAATATAGGAGGAAATGGGCAAATGCAATGGAATTGAGTGAAATACATGCATAGGTCAGAAAGCCAAATATTAAAATAAAACATATGTCTTATTTCTCACAAAAATGTCTTATAAATCTCATCTTACTTTTCACAAAAGAAAAACACTAAGCTGAAATCTTTCCTTAGAGAAAATACTATGACATGTAATATGTTTGAAACCACAGGCAAAACTTGTAGAGTTGACAGCCGTTATTATCACTGTATATGTGATCGCAGGCAAGACTACTGCCCAAGTAACCACTAGATATAATTTGGTTCACAATTAACCTAAGCATATCCTAAATGGAAAGATAAAAAATGATTTCCTTACCAGGGGCTGTTGGTTTTTCACCAAACAAACAATCCTCATTGCTTCCTCACTCTCAGGGATATTGTCTGGCAATGGAGGGAGAAGGGGTTCAAAATCTTTCTGAGCTATCGTGTCATGGGCACTGAGCAAGGCCTGGGCACAGGGAAGGAAAAGGTGAGCAAATGTCACACATGGGCCAAACCCCTCTAGAAGATAGTGACCCGATACTATCTAAGACACAGCAACAACAACAAACACCAATATAGACATGCCAGACACAGTGCGAAGCATTTTATATGAATTAACCCAATCTTCACAATAATTCTATGAGGTAGGTACATTAATTGTCCTCAATTTGCAGATAAGGAAATAAGGCACAGACAGGTTAAGCAATGCACAATACACTCTTTCATTTCTGCTAAAATGTATTATGCCACGACATTCTTATTTCCTGGCAGCCCATGTAATCTGTGATGCCCCTGTGGAGTTTGAACTACAAAACAACTTTTATAATAGTTTCCCTAATTAAGGTAGAATGAAGGGCAGCAATCAAAATATCTTGCTGGTTTAATTTGTTAGTAACACTCAAGGGCTCATGTGGTACAGAATGAGAAGTTCATATGATCAAACTCTTTGATCATAGGGTATGATCATAGGGTATGATCAAAGAGTTTCTTTGACTAGCCCACTAGGTTAAATTCTTCATTTCACGGGGTGAAGAAGCTGTCACTCTGCCTCCCTGACTGAGATTGGTAGACAGAATTTAGTTGGAACTCAGAAAATTCTCTAAGTAGTGTGTGCCCTTGAGGATATTTGATGACTGGTGGTTGTGTTGTGAATTATAACTTTTGACTGATAAATTTCAGCACTCCAAATGCAGACATTGTCTTAAAGTTCTAATTTATTGATAAATTGGTCTCAAATCTGTAAGTACTAAGAGATAGGTTTCTGTTCTGCAATCAAATGTTCTTCATAAACCCTCTCACAGGGATAATCGTCATTATACTGTATCTTCCAAATACACACACATTATCTAAAACTCAAAATAGTCCCACTTTGGAAAGGAAGCATGGAGGTATTCCTCTATAACTAGAATGTTCCCTGTTTGCTACTCAAGATTTTTAGATGGGCAATAGCTTTGTAGGGGAAACAAAGCACCATGGAAAGTTCTGGATGCCTCCTCACAAACACAGCAGGCTTGACTGCATGATTGACAACATTGAGCTACTCACATCTGAGTCCCACATATTTAAGTACAATCTGTTGGTCAGTACCCGTGTACAGTAATAGAACATCTATTCAGAGAGAACATTTTCCATCACATATATTTCTTCTTTGTCTATGTGCCAGATGGGGACATCTTTTCTATTTTAGCAGGCACTTGCCTTAAAGTGTGGAGCCTGGAGCATTTGTCTCAGCTCTTGGATCTCAGGGGAAGTAGGAGTTTCACGTAATAACTCCACTACCTGGTTCATGGAAAAGCATACATTATAAAATTAAAAAAAAACTCACCCAGGCTGGATAACATATATACTAACATGATATTGACCTTTACAAAGCTATTATTAGAGCCTTCTTTTTCATCTTTAAAGCCATCCATTAAAGCCTACCATCCTTCTTTATTCATTAAAATTGCTACTTTAATATAGCAAATAGAATTCAAGATTTGAGATGGATCTAAACCCAATGCCCCAGTCCTGGCACACAGGCACGGAGGATGTACCAATTTGGTAACAGCATATGAACCAAGGCACTTTTCCTCTAGTGCCTCTAAAATATAATAGCTGTTGGCTGATGTCAATGCTTTGCAGGCTTATGAAGCTGTATGAGTTTCTCTAGGAACGTACCTGGGGAACTCAAAGAGCTTAATCCCATGGGATGCTCCATTCTTCAAATAGAAAATGGAAATCATAATTTCTCTTTTAGAGTATCAGTTGATTAGCAATTTTAATGCTTGTTACAATAAAAAAGTGCTAAGCAGAAAAAAATTCTGATCTCTCTGCTGTGGTTTAGGTGTAGACCTGCTTTCAGAGGACATAAGACCTTTCAAGACTTTAGTCAGCCCCATTACCTACAGTCAAGTGAAAACAAGCAGTTTACAAAGGTTTACCTCCATTCACTGGGATTTCAACTGAATAAAATATTATATATGTGCTTTTCCTGTGGACAACTGAGAACAATTTGAGTTGTTGATTACTGGAATTGAGAGTAGAAGTTTTTTCTTTCTTTTTTGCTGTTTCTTTTAATATGGTTTGGGCAACAAATAATAAAATGGATTATATTTATTCATTCATTCGACAAATATTTATTGAACACTACTATGTGCTAGAAACTGTTTTAGGTGATGCAAAAACAGCAGTGGCTGACAAAAATCTCCATTCTCACGGAGTTTACATTCTAGGGAGGAGACACAGACAACAAATGAAAAGTGTAAGTAAAATAGTTTTGTTTGATGGTGACAAGTGTTAAGAAGAAAAATAAACCAGGGAAGCTGGCTAGGGAGTGCTAGGAGGGGATACAATTTTAGATAGGTGACCAGGAAAAGCCTCACTGAGAAGGTGGCATTTGAGTGGAGACTGGAAGGAGATGAGGGACAAATCAGGTATATATCTGGGCAAGAGCATTGCTGACATAAGGAATGGCAAGTGCAAAGGGCCACAGGCAGAAGCATACCTGATGATTTGTTTTTTGGGTTTGTTTGTTTGTTTTTTGAGACAGTCTCACTTGTCACCCAGGCTGGAGTGCAGTGGTGTGATCTCGGCTCACTGCAACCTCTACTTCCTGGGTTCAAGCAATTTTCATGCCTCCCAGGTAGCTGGCATTACAGGCATGCACCACAATGCCCAGCTAATTTTTGTTGTTGTTGTTGTATTTTTAGTAGAGGTGGGGTTTCGCTATGTTGGCCAGGCTGGTCATGAACTCCTGGGCTCAAGTGATCAGCCTGCCTCAGGCTCCCAAAGTGCTGGGATTATAGGCATGAGCAACTGCACCCAGCCTGATGAATTTAAACAACAAGGGGTCAATGTGGCTGGAGCAGAGTGAATGGAGAAAGCATTGCGTGTGAAGTCAAAGAGGTAACAGCAGCTTGATTGTGTTCAGCTATGTAAGAACTTTGGTGTTTAGGCCAGGTGTGGTGGCTCACACCTGTAATCCCAGCACTCTGGGAGGCCAAGGTGGGCGGATGGCTTAGGGTCAGGAGTTTGAGACCAGCCTGGCCAACATGGTGAAACCCCGTCTCTACCAAAAATACAAAAATTAGCCAGGTGTAGTGGGTTCCTGTGGTCCTAGCAACTCGGGAGGCTGAGGCATGAGAATTGCTTGAACCCAGGAGGCAAGAGGTTGCAGTGAGCAGAGATCATGCCACTGCACTGTAGTCTGGGTGACAGAGCAAGACTCTGTATCAAAAAAAAAAGGAACTTTGGTGTTTACTCTGAGATGGGAAGTCATTTGAAGGGTTTGAGTGTTAGGGAGGAAGTGATATGATTTGACTTGCTTTCAAAGAGGGTATCTTCGGTTGCTGCATTGCGAGTAGACTACAGAGGAGCAAGAGTGGACACAGGAGACCAGGTAGGAGGCAATTTTGCAATTATCTATGTAAGAGATGATGATGATGGTATGGGGTGGTGAGATCCTGGATATATTTTGGTGAGATCCTGGATATATATTGAAAGTAGAGCTGAGAGGATTTGCTTTCTGATTGGGTGTGAGGTATCAGAAAAAGAGAGTCAAAATGACCCCTAAGATTCTGGCCTGAGCACTGCAAGAACACAGGTGTCATTTCTGAGATAGAAAAGGCTCCCAGAAGAGTGGGTGGGGTGATCGGCAGGTGGGGAAGATCGGGAGCTCAGTTTGGAACATGTGAACTTGGAGGAGTCCATTAGACATCCAAGTAAGATGGAGAGGAGGCGGTTGGATATTTGAGACTGGAATTTAGGGAAGTCTCCAGGCTAGAGATATAAATCCGAGAATTATTACTATAACATTACCCTGTTTATGAAGGGCAAATAGAGTACAAGATTTAGGAAAAAAGAAAGAAATGGACACATGCTAAAAATGATGTAGGTGGTGGTGGGGAGTGTTTTAATTTGGGGAGATATCCAGCCAATGTTCTTCCTTATATTAAAGTTCAATTAAAAACATTTATTAGATGCATAGTCATCAATAAAACTTTTCCTTAGAACCTTTAATTCATTTGAACTAGCAATGTGGGTAAAATGGCACCACATCAGAGCTCTACTATCCTGTGGAATAAAATCTCCTTACCTCACAGGATAGCACCTGTGCATGTGGTGTGGCAGGAACTAGTTTCTTTTCTTTAAATTCCTGGAGGCAGTCATAAATCTGCAGAAGGACAAGGGAGGGGGAATTGATATTGATAATATGACTATTGCCATTTTGGATTTAAGACTCTCAAAGGGATGAAACACCCCAGGCAACTGCACCAATGGCTGCACAGCATGGTGTGTGTTGGTGTTTAGTAAGTTGTGTCTCTAGTTGCCAAAGAGAAATGAACTTGAGTTTGATGGCCCCAATGCTTCAAAAGCTTAATTATTGGCTGCCATTGGGAAATTGATCTTCCCCAAGCATTTCAGTAATAAAAAGAAATTCAAACATTTAATCTTGTTAAAAGGAGTGAGGGTAGGGTGTCCGGGGCTGAAACCAATGGAGATTTGTAGATGATGTATAAAGGAGCATCTTAAAGGAGGGGCCCTTTAGGACCAGACACCTGTGAGGACCCCTGTGTTGGGCGCCTGTGCAGCATGTGGAGCTGTGTGGCTCAGGGCCACTGAAGGTTCTGAATAAGAGGCGGGCATGCTACAAACGCTTCTCTGTACTCTGCTTTGCACTTTGGGGCTGTCCCCATTCCTCTCCTAATTCTGCAGTACAAGTTCATTTTTTAAAATTCCAACTTCATCTCTGCATACCCTTGGGAATTTTTTTCCATACCAAGATCTAGGGTTGGGCTGAGGACACCAAAGCCTGCCTAGCTCTGCAGTGCACCCCTCGATCTTATTTTAGGAGTTTTGTCTTACAGATGAAGAAATAAGGCCCAAGGGGCCAGCTGAGCCCCCCAGTCTTTTCTATCCAGATTAGTGACGATGCTACTTCCCTGCTCTATCTCAGGGCCCGCATTCAAGTTTACCTGGAAGTGATGAAGGCTGATTAGATGACTCACCAAGGGCCTAGCAGTGGTGAGCAAAGGCAATGCCCGTGATGAAATTAAAACTCCTAGCTTAGCTGATCCTGTGGGAAAATGCCTGATAGAAATCAGGTGTTTTATAACAAGTGCTGGGAGGAGTACTTCTTCGTTCATGCCAAAGATGTTGCCACTTTTATTGTATAATATTAACATGCACTATAAGACAGACCACATTTCACACTTAAGTGAAGGAAATACCCACATCCCAAAAAATAACTTCAAAAGGATCTCTCTTAATAATAACACTTGTTCAGAACAACAAAATTATAGTAGTGGCATCTACTAGATAGTAGATGCTATTTTTCTACTATCTATTAGATGCTATTGTATAGTGCATGGAATTTCAGCCAAATTAAAAAAGAATAAACTTTATTCTATTTTATTTATTTATTTTGAGATGGAGGCTTTCTGTGTCACCCAGGTGCAGTGGCTCAATCTTGGCTCACTACAACCTCTGCCCCCCAGGTTTAAGCTATTCTCATGCCTCACCTCCCAGAGTAGCTGAGATTACAGGTGCGTGCCACTGCACGTGGCTAATTTTTTGTATTTTTAGTAGAGACAGGGTTTTGCCATGTTGGCCAGGCTGGTCTCAACCTCCTGACCTCAGGTGATCCACCCGCCTCGGCCTCCCAAAATGTTGGGATTACAGGCATGAGCCATCACACTGGGCCAGAAGAAACTTTAGAATAAGAAACTTTAGGGTACCTAAACACAACTGTAGATATTTTACTTTCTAACTTTAACAAACAAATAGGAATACTTTTTTAAAGCACTTTTATATATCCAGGGTTGCTGCAAGGGCAAACGGTTGTAGCCAGCTGATAAAGTGTTGCCAATGACCATTGTGGTGGCTGTTTTGTGATTCCAGGGGGCCTCTGGAAGAAAAAGAGCTGTGGGGAGAAAAGGAAGGGACTACCATATTCTTCTCCACCTAAGTTAATTCCTTCCTAAGCTTAGAAGTTTGTGTAGCTCTTCTCTGATAGTTGCCTTCTAAGAACTTTTTCCAAGTTGAAATTTCCTACCAGTTGATAAATGACACCATTGGGTAAGTAGTTGCTATGATCTGAATGTGTACTTCCAAAATGCGTATGTTAAAATCCTCATCCCAAGGTGATGATATTAAAAGGTAAGGCTGGCTGGGTGCTGTGGCTCACGCCCATAATCGCAGCACTTTGGGAAGCTGAGCCAGACAGATCACCTGAGGTCAGAAGTTTGAGACCAGCCTGGCCAACATGGTGAAACCCCATCTCTACTAAAACTACAAAAATTAGCCAAGTATGGTGGTGGGTGCCTGTAATCCCAGCTACTCAGGAGGCTGAGGCAGGAGAATCGCTTGAAGCCGGGAGGCGGAGGTTACAGTGAGTTGAGGTCAGGCCAGCGCATTGCAGCCTGGGCAACAGAGTGAGACACTGTCTCAAAAAAAAAAAGGTAAGGTCTTTGGGAGCTGATAGGTCATCAGGGCTCTGCCCTCATGAATAGGGAATTAACGCCCTTATACAAGAGACCCCAGAGAGCTGGCTAGCCCCTTCCACTATGTGAGGACATAGCAAGAAGGTACCATTTATGAACCAGAGAGGGAGCCCTCAAAAAACACTGAATCTGCTGCCGACTGGATTTTGGACTTCCTGGCCTACCGAACTGTGAGATATCAATTTCTGTTGTTTATCAACTATTCAGCTATCCAGCCTGAATGGACTGAAACTGTCATTTTCTACACACTCCCCACAACCCCTTCAGCAAGCAAAGGCTTCCGAGCAAAGCAGCACTCACCTTCAGCAGAGCCTGAAGCCACGGCGAGTGGAGGAGATCGTACAAGAGACACACTCCATTCACGTCTCTGCTGTAGAACAGACTCAGCTCTTGCAGCACAAGCCTCAGGATCTGGGAGAGGCCTAGGAAAGGAAGAGAGCAGAGATTGGGTGGCAGGTGCGGGTGTAAATGTGAAAGGCAACTCAGACAGCTGGGGCATGCCATGGGGTCTCACCAGGAGTGGAAATGACACTGGATCTCAGGCCAAAAGATCGGACTTCAAACCCTGTTCCATCTCTTACTTTGCGAACGTCGCAAAGTCACATAACTATCCAAAACCCAGTTTCTTTGCCCAAGATGAGAAGGTGCTAGCTTTGTCATAGTGTTGTTCTTAACACTGAGTAAAATAATAGATTGTGATGTGCAGATGTAAGATGTCATGAAAGGAAAATGATTGCTTCCCCCTCCGCCATCTTACCAGCCTGTCGTTTATCCCAAAATTATCTAGTTGTGTTCTGTATCCTCTTTCTCTAACTCAAACATAAGAGTCATTTCATCCTCTCAAAAAATTCTTATTGAGAGTGATATTGAAAAATTCTAACTCCCAATAGATTTTTAATGCAAAGCTCAGTATTCTCCTGATTAAAGGGTCTAAACAGATTTTAGTGAATATTCTATTTTTTACAGTATTTTCATAGTGTTGCAGTGATATTCTGAATGTGAACAACTTAAGAAGTTCTAAGTTTTACATAAAACATTGTCAGGTAAGGAAAAAAAAGGTTTTGAATCCACCATGTCTGTTTATTTCCTTTCTGGCTTGAAATTTGCTCTTAAAGTTATCACTGGTAGGGCAGTAGTGCAACCAAAAATGTACAAGATCCTCATAGGGATCACAGTAAGTCTGTCAGGATTTCTGCCTATTCATTTGATCACATGTCAGAGGTGATATTACTTTCTGGTCTAGAAAAGGAGCCCTGGTGACACATACCATTCTGCGGATTGGTGGCTGTAGAAAGCTTCATGTCCTTCTTGTCTGGTGGATCTGCTCCTTTGTCTGACTGTATCATCCTCCCTGCCGGAGCTTCTAAAAGGAATTCAGGACTAGGAAGCGGATCAATACACGGCACACAGCTCACTCAGTCTCACTGGCCACCAGCTCTCAGCACTCTGGAATATATTTTCAATAGCATTTCCTCAGCAAGCCAGGCCTGTGCTACACACTGGGGTACACATCAAATGAAACAGTCTTCCCCCGTTGTGCCCACTCTTAACCATCACCAGCGGCGTGAAAGAGAAAACGACTATTGCATAAAATGCTCCCCCTAACTCCATGTTTAAAAAAAAATTTTAGCCTTTGAGAAGAATTGATTTCCTAGAAACCACCTCCACCCACTTTTAAAAAGTAAATGACAAATATTATATTTATCTTCCACCTCTTTACCCAGTTGACTTTACCTAACGTCATTAGAGCTCAGAAAAGTCTTCCGTGGACCAGCTCCACTCAGGTGCCCCATTTCCTCTCACTGCACCTTATAGTTCTTCATGGAAGAACTAGCTGGTCTGGTCACAATTGCAAGAATTACGGGTTATTACTGAGGCACTCTTAGAATTTAGAGACAACAGCGTAACAATCTTTTGTTTTGTTTTGTTTCTAGAGTGCTGTCCTGGCTCAATCCTACAATCTGTATAGAGCCTAGACAGTTTTCTTTTTCCCTTTTTTTTTTGAGACAGGGTCTCACTCTGTTGCTCAGGCTGGAGTGTAGTGGCGTGATCACGGCTCATGATCATGCACCCTCAACCTCTTAGGTTCAAATGATCCTCCCACCTCAGCCTCAGGCATGTGCCACCACACCCGGCTAATTTTTAACTTCTTGTAGAGATGGGGTCTCACTATGTTGCCCAGGCTGGTCTCCAACTTCTGGGCAATCTTTCCACCTTGGCTTCTCTAAGTGCTGGGATTATAGGTGTGAGCCAACGCACCTGGCCTAGACAGTTTTCTTAACCCTATCAGATTTAATACCAGTCTTTGAAAACTAGTTTGAAATGCTTATTTTAATGTTTATTTTTGATATTGCTTTAGGTAGATTTAGTTTCAAGAAGTAGAAACCCAGAATAATTTTGGCTTAGCAGAGTAGTTTATATCTTGTTCATGTGAAAGTTCAGAGACAAAGAGAATCCAGGGCTAATAGGGCAGCCTTGCTCCATGAAGTCCTCAGGGAATAGGTTCCTTCCAGCCACTGCTCTGCCACCCTAGGGTGCAGTATGGTTCTGTCTACCTGCTCCAAGATGGCAGCTGCAGCTCCAGCCATCACATCTACATTTCAGCCAGCAGCGTAGGGGAGGAAGGGATTAAGAAAACATGGGCAAAGAAAACATGCCTACTGCTCTTTAAGCAAAGTTTTCCACAAGTTGCCCTACACAGTGAAGAATCGCCTCATGCCCTGTATTTCAAATGTCCCACTGAACTTTCATGTCACTGAAAAACAAAAAAACCTGTAGTTATCTGAATCTAGACACCAACTTTCCTTTACATACAAACACAAGACACTTTTGCGCAGGTTTAATATACAATGGGGAGTAGGGCATTGAGGCAGGGAAGGGGAAAAAGCCAGTAATAGGTTGTTATCAAGAAGTAACCACTGTGGGCAACTAGAGATTAATCCCACGGGGGAACAGGGGCCAAGGGAGTGAGGGTATTTATACACCAATGGCAACATGAGGGTTTTTATACACCAATGGCAACCTTGGTATATAAATACCCTCACTCTCTTGGCCCCTGTTGAGAGCCAACAGGTTGAGAGCTCTTCACAGAGAGCATTATTTCTGACTCTTCCAGCATGCAACATGTATACCTTCAGATAGGAAGTGGAGGGGCTAGCAGCTGGAGTGGGCCCAGAGTGCACCAAAATGGTAACGACCAAGGGGTATGCGGTGGGGGTAGGGACCAACAACATTGTTATAGTAGGACAATAAAGAATAAATTAAGGTTTTTGTTATAAAAGGAACACTTCAAATTAGTTGTTAAAGACTGGAATATTGACTTTGATAGGGTTGAGAACCACTGTCTAGAATCTAGACAGATTGTGGGCTGAAGCCAGGAAGGCTATCTAAAAGAAGAAAAGATCATTATTATTTTGACTCTAAATTCTAAGGCAGTGAGAAGAGCAACACAGAAAGCTGTTACAGCATTTTAGACAACTTTCCCCTACACATTCCTTTCCAAACACCCTGAAGTCTTCTAGTTTGCTAGGTTCTACCAAAGCTTGACATCGTCATGCTTTTGACTTGCCCTCCATCACCTACCCTGCCCACTTGCAATTGAGTCAGATTAAACCATGCATTTTCCTCTGTTCTGCGTTTTTGCCTCTATTGAATCATTTAGCATCACAGCTGCATATCTGACTCATCTTCCTCCCTGGAGGGGAGCGCTTCCAGGGTAGAAAATTGAAAAGGGAGATGGAGTGCCTGCCAGAGAGCAGACAAAAGTCAGAGCAGACAGATGAGGCTGACACTCAGGCTGACTCTTAAAATTGGTTCCCCTCCAGCATCTCACAAATCACACGTCCTTGGCGAAGCAGTGCAGATTAAACAAGCCAACTGTTGTTTGCACATCATAAGGTGGACCACATTTCTACCATATTTAATGCCCGAATGACTGTGCTGAGCTAGGCCTACCCATTCGGCAGTTGGGGGCACACACTAGAGACTACAAATTTCTGAGATGAATTTATTGTGAGGGAGCTTTACAGATAGACTGTGCTTCACAGATAGGCGGTGGTTTCTTGAGTGAATGCAATGGTTAAAATAGCTTCCAATAAATCTAGAGCCAACTTCAGGGCTACCTAGATAACTAATTTATACATTCTAAAAGGCTTGTTTTGACCCAAAGTTTCTCAGCCATAGAGGCAAAAACAATAATTACAGTAATCTACAACTTATGTAAATTCTAAAAACTGTGCTTAGCTGGTCATCTTCAGGTTCCTATGACAAATTTACTGTGGACTGAATGTTGTGTCCCCACCCCCAATTCAGATGTTGAAGCCCTAATCCCCAGTGTTGATGGTATTTGAAGATGGGGCCTTTGGGAGGTAACTGGCTTTAGTTAACGTCATGAGGTAGAGGCCTCATGATGTCATTAGCATCCGGGTAAGAGCCATCAGAGTTCATGTGTTCTCTCTCTCCCTGCCAGATGATGGCACAGTGAAAACGCAGCCATCTGAAAGCCAGGAAGAGAACCCTCCCAAGAACCCAACCACGCTGGCGTCCCAATCTTCAATTTCCAGCCTCCAGAACTGTATGAGAAAATACGTTTCTGTTGTTTAAGCCACTGTCTATGGTATTTTGTTATGGCAGCCAAAGCGAAGACAAAACTCATAGAAAAAACTTCCAGAAAATGATTTTCCCTCCCTCCAGGTAGCTAAGAAAACAGTTGCAACTTACTGCCCTCATAGCACTTCTCATTTTCCCAGTTCTCGTATCCATTGGCTCGCTCAGTGTCTGCCTCCCGCAGGTGGAAAGTCTGCAGAGGGCCGGCGGAGCAGAGATGTTGCTTATCTTGTTCATGCTGCAGCTTCACCTGCAACAGTGCTTGGGCTATAGCAAGCACTCGGTATGTTCAGTTGTTGTTGGGAAGGGGTAGAACAAGCAGAGGCCAAGATCCAGAAGTAAAAGGCTGATACCTCCCTCAAGGCAGTGGCCAGCAGCTGGGACTTCAATCCTGACGGGGGAGGCAGCTGAACTCCAGAGGCCTATGCCCTCCCTTCCTTTCCTCCCTGGCCTGGTATCCTGACTTAAACCTCTTTCCCTATCAAACTTTAAAACAGGGGGCAGAGGGGATCTTAGAGATAATCAAATGCAAAACCTTTGTTTTACAGATAAGGAATCTGACATTCAAGGAAGTATTCAGTAGTTAACATGTAGTAAAATCAAGTTTTCCTCTTTTGTTTCCTTAGTCCTGAAAGATGCCGATGCCTGGCATGATGCCTGACAAAAGACTTACCTTCCTTTCCATGACTTCTGTACCAAATTTGTCAGTTGAAACTTATCTATTTCTGCCATCTTGAGAGTGAGAATTCTTGATTGAGACTGCAAATAAGTAAGCACCCCACCACATGCAATTCCGGACTGAGTACAGAGAGGATAGCCAGTTCTTGACTCAGAAGATGCATTAGTGTGACTGACGCCTAAGGAATCTGTCCTAAATCTTGTTTTAAAAATCAGTATTTTCATTAGCTTTTTAAAATGTATTATTAAATGCCACAACCCCCTACCCTTACTATGCTTGTTTTTCAAAATAATGCTTTTTACTAGACAAACTCTAAAAAAGCACTTGAAAACTTAATGATGAGAAATGCCCTTACAAAAATAGCTGGCTTCCTCTGGGTCCAAATGCTGTTGATTAGGACCAGGGCAAATGCCCATTGTACTCAATCTTCCTGACAACTCATTATTCCGTACTGAAGAAATGGCTTCTCAAAGCAAAACCTGCTCTTTCAAGATCATAAAATTCCCCATATCATTTGAGTTAAAATGAAACTAAGCCATTTGAGTTAGATTACCCAGATTTATATCTTTAGCTATTAAAAACTGACAGGCAAGCTAGGCAGTTATGGATACATCTTCTGGTAACTGAGGATTATTTGCCAAGGTCTCTTACCTGCAAGACTGTAAACATGCAATGTTGCTCCTATCCAGACAAAAGCTTTAGTAGGATACTAGTGGCCTGTTAGCTGCCAAAGTCACCTCACTGCTCCCGATAAAATCTCTGCACATCCTCTTTGATGTAATCCACAGATGCCTAACCCAGCCTAACAACTAAATTACTCACAAGCCTTTCCTGCCACAAATCTTCTTAAGTATTCCTTGAACTGAAGTCTAATTTGTATCATTTTCAAACCTACATTCTAGTATTTTCTCTCAAATTGCCAACACATGGTTAACAGCAGAAAGACACTAATATTTTTGTTGATTATTTCAAGATGACAGACATTCCACAACAGCAGATAGCATTTTTAATGAAAGAAAAAAATGTGGCAGGACCAGAAATAAGCCAATAACCTACCAACCTTATTAAATCTCTCATATTATGGTGAGAAAACAACTGAAGACTGTTCAGCTAATAATAGAAGCCCATCAAAAACAGTACCTTCTGGTAAATCCCCTCCCAAGCCACTGTTCTGAACTTAACAAACAGCATTTTCTATCTCAGATAGGAGCTTCTTCTTTATCTGAAAACTTAATACTGTAGGGAGTGCTCAGTGGGGACAGCATTTGGAAGGAGATATTACAGAAAGGAGAGGAAGGTATTGCTGACAGCAAGGCAAAAGGTAGAGACCAAATGGCAGTTATCAGAGGGTCATCAGCCCTTCTACCCACATTAATCATGTGGCTTTCCTAATCTCTCCATCATAGATGAAAACGCAAGCTGGGAATGTGATACATTTGTGTTCTGAGTACAGCATATTTTGTGAAAAGCACTTGATTTCAATAAGATTTTCATTTTTAACTCACTTTCAAGAACTTTCAATACATAACCAGCTATGAAATGACATCTCTGGCAGCTGTGGTAGCAAAAAGCACTGGGCTTCTAGAGAAGTAGGGAGTAGAGAAGTTCTAGGCTGGAGTCCCAGCTCTGGCAGTGAGCAAATCTTCTTGGTCACTGCTTGTCTGAAAAATGGGGGGAAATGGGGATAACACCTGCATCTTTGGGCTGCTGTAAGCATTCATCACGCATGTGAATGACCATTGTAAACTGCTGCAGGAGTGCCGGGGACTTCTATTTACAAACATTGGCCTGGAGATTTAGGGTTTTTCTTCCAATACAGTTCAAAATTTATAATTTTAATATGCTATCTGAAAAGTATATACTAGGAAGAATCCAAAGTAACTGAACAGTTTCATTCAAGACTCCAGTAAAAGGACGAATTGTAACATGGCTTTTCTTAGAACTGAGACAGCCTATCATCATTGGAAATCTTCTCAATGGGTCAATTTGTCTCAAAGTTTTTGTTTGTCCATTTCCACATATTATCCACCCCCGCCCGGAGTCAGAAATTCTGTAAATTTGGCTTTACCAGGCAAATGTGGTTATTTATGTGTTTCTTCAGAAACTCAAAACAATCTCCAATGTAAATGCAAAGTATTTAACATAAATGGATCTTTAAGGGTTGGTCCCCTTCCAACAGTGGACAGGCACATTCTGGTAGAGGCAGCAACAAGATGGAAAGGCCTCTTGAGAAAACATTACAACTGGGAGATAATTAATATCTAACATTTCTAAGCAGAATTTTAAAGCCTCACCTTCCCTTCCCTCAATCTGTTTAGGAGGAAAAAAAAAACGAGTAACTATCAAAATATGCTTTTTATTCAAAGAAATAACAGATTTCTTTTGAGACCCGTGTCCTTGGGTTATTGGGGTCAGAAAGTTAACTTGCTGTTTGCTAGAAAGGGTGCTATAATTATTGGTTTACGTTTATTTTAAAGAGAGAGATTTCTAAAACCCCAGAGGGACTTCTGAGGCCAATACTTAGAGGCATGGATTACAATATGGGCTGAAGAAATACTAAGTCTGGGTTTCCTTTCATCTTTTAGGCTGCCCTGTTTATTTCTTCTACAATCATAAAACCACCACATAAAGATGAATGCCTTTTATTATGAAAATTGCTGTTACATTACAGCCAACATTCCAAAACAGTATTTTAATAAACACTTGTCTTGATTATAAAGTAGAGCAAAAACCATGATCCTTTTTCAAAAGTAATTAACATCTTCTCAGTCACTTACACAAATCAGGACACTCTGTATGCTCACCACGGTGTAGGAGATGAGATGAGGAAGAGCACCTATGTTATTCAAAACAGCTACTAGTGTTATACAGTATAAACCAACAACTTACAATAGGGCATTTTTTAAAAAGCAAAACACTGAAATGTTGAGGTGCCACAATACTTTTCAGATGGAAAAAGCCAAAGCTTGTTTCCTTTTTTCTTCCCATCCTGAGTCCAGTGTGAAGTATAGGGAAGAACACCACCAGGCTGGGGACCGATGCAGTTTTTTGCTTATTTCCCAATTGTTAGTCCTGCTTGAAAACACAGCCTGCATGCAAAACCTCCTCAGGCTGCCACTCACAGGCCTCGGAATACAGTGTTTGCACGTGGACAAATGAGGTTCTTAGCAGCTCAAAGTCAGTGTCTGAATTCCAGTGTATTCACTCTCTGTAGCGTGATAAAGAAGCCAAAAACAAAATTCCTATGTTCTTTTAAGTTAAGAGGCAGAAGACTCCTATTTGGATGCATTCCACATTTTGGGGACAGAATGTGCTAGTTTTGCACAGAACCTTGCCCATCAAGAAAAAGCTTAGAAAAAGTTAAAACTGCAGTTTAAAAGTTCCCTTCTCCCCTCCCTTGGCAAAGAGACATGATGCACACATGACTGGAAGGGACTCAGGAAGGCAGAGTGTGGCCACTATAGTTTCAAGTACGATCTGGTTCTTGCAAAGGGATCGGGGTAACTGCAGGTGGATTCAGGCAAACCAGAAATTCAAAAATATCCATCAACTTCTTTAATATAAGAAGTTCTACTGGAAGCTTTTCTTACAGCTTCATGTAGCTGACATACCCTTTACTGTAGGAAGGGATATCCCCTTCTTTTTTCAAACAGTAGATGAATGGTATTTTTGGAACTATCATAGGCCAAGAACTGGTCTAATCTGATTTCTTACCTCCTTTTCAATCCTCTCTTTAAACTATACAGTCCTTTTTTCTGGGCTCAGGGCTCTTGTTATTAGTAAAGCTCATTCTAACAACCTAAATAACACAAAGTCCTTTCCAATTTCAACACTGTTCTTTTTTGCCACTACGGGAAGACTCCAGATGGTGTTATAACACTCTGTAGTAGATAATCCAGTTTTCAAGCTGTTATGCAGCCTAGTTAAGCTTCTCACGTTGAATCTGGTAGTAACATGCCTGGAAAAAAAGTACAAAATAATTTCAAGTTCACTTTTAAAGAAATTACATAAAGAGAGCAATGCATACGGGACTAAAGAAACAAAATCCCTTATGAACAAATTCAGTTGATGGCCCAACAGATTTAACTGATTTCACTTTTCCCTGTTCCCTTCTAGTTCCCCTATCTAGTGGCTGTCTTTTGCCTACTTGTAATTAGTATAGACAAAATTTTTTCATTTCCCGTCTTATTCTAAAACAAACAAAGTTTTTTTTACAAGCTATCTAATATTCTTCACCACGCAGAGACACCACAATTTGCCATTACTGATTAGACATTTAGAGTATACCAATCATTAAAAGGTACAACTCTAATTAGAATCACCTAGTATGATTAATAAATATACAGATTGAGCATCACTGCAGACCTGGGGAGTCGTAACTTCCAGGAATGCCTTTTTAAGAAGCACCCTGAATTATGAGTTTCCAGGTATGGGAATTACTCATACCCCAATGAATAGCACATCCAGATAACATGTAATATTTTCCATTCTTTAGTTTCTTAGGATAAATCCCCAGGAGTAGAACCATTGAGTCAAACTCCACATTTTTTTATGTTGTTGATATCTACGTTAGTAACAATTGCTTTCCAAAAGGGTAATGGCTACTTACCCCCTTATCAGCAATGTGGGAATAATAATGACTTCACTATAACCCCACCAGTAATTTTAAAACATTCTTGCTAATTTAACAGCACAAAATGGTACCTTATTATATCTGCAGTACTATGAGTTTCAGTGAGGTTGAGTATTTTTCTACACGTAAACTTACTAGTTCAGTTTCTTCTTTGGTGATCTGTTTAGAGATACTCTTCATATAATGTAAACACTAATAATCTAAGTCATTTGTGGCCAATATTTTCCCCAGTTTCTCCCCCTTTTCAGTTTATTTAATAGAAGTGCTAATGGTAGGCGGGTGCAGTGGCTCACGCCTGTAATCCCAGCACTTTGCGAGGCTGAGGAGGGCGGATCATCTGAGGTCAGGAGTTCGTGACCAGCCTGGCCAACCTGGTGAAACCCCATCCCTAATAAAAATACAAAAATTAGCCAGGCGTGGTGGCAGGCACTTGTAATCCCAACTACTTGGGAGGCTGAGGTGGCAGAATCACTTGAACCTGGGAAGTGGAGGATGCAGTGAGTCAAGATCGCACCACTGCCCTCCAGCTGTTTTTCTTATTTTAATTTACCTGTCTTTCCTTCTCTCTTCCTTTCTCTATATTTAAACCCCAAAGCATCTATATAATTTGCTATTCTACCCTCCCTCCAAAACTGCTAATAAGCTATCCAATACTTTGTTTTACCATTTGTTAAATAATTCCTCTTTTCCTTTTTGGTTTGGTGTTTCCACTTTCATGTGAAGTTTTTATTATGATGTGTTTATATGGGAGCTATCCCTTCTATTTAGGTAATTGTGTATTCCTGTGACAGTCACATACTATTTTATCTTCATTATTATAATTTTATAAATTTTACTAACTGGAAGAGTAGGTCTATTCTTTCTCATTTTTCACAAGTGTTTTTGCACTTTCTATCTGCTGTTCTTTCAATAAACTTTGGAGTGATTCTTCCAAATTCCAAGAAAAATCAAGGCGGGAAACAAATGACTTCTAAAAATCTCTCCAGGCCACCCAGATCAAAGAAGCTCATTTGTAATCTATTGGTTACAGTAAATACAAGGCAAAGAAAGAAGATGGAATTCAAATTCGTTATTTACATACTGCCTTCTGTGTTTTATCCTGTTCCATTAAATAGCACTCCTGTTGGAAACTTTCTTGGACACTAAGAATCCTTTCTGTTTCTTTTTTAGAGTTAAGATTATTTATATAAATGTAAGCATTTATAACAGTTTGATCAATTTACAAGGAGGATTAGATAATGAAGAATTTGCTTTAGTATTTTGAGGAACAACTGGCTTATCCTACTTTAATATACTATATAATGTTTTAAAGTGTAGAACAAAATGTGCTCTAAAGGCATTTAAGGTTTGCATTAAACTTTTATACAAAAAAAAGGGGTTAATGGCATTTATAATATGATAAATGAAAGAGATATGAAGATAAAAAAGTATTAAATAATAACTACACTCACCTTCAAGGTGGTGAACATTATACCCTGTTCCCCATGCTGAAGATAGGGGTCCATTAGATCCTCAATGAGGTGTACCTCAGAGCCTAAATTCCTAATCCTGCCCCAAAGAGAAAAAGATGCTGAGTTATTTTCACTTACATGTCCGTTCTCCTTTTGAATCTAGTTGATGGGAAAAAGAAAGAACAGTTCAATAAAAAGGTAATGCCACAGTGGAATGGGTTAATCAATTTTTTTCTAGTGGAAGAGCATACTCCTGTTGTCAGTTCAGAAAATGCAAGCAGCAGACTTTTAAAAATAATGACTCACTAATAATAAAGTCATAAAACAATTACCTGGCCCGTAGCACCACATATAAGAAAACAGGAAACAAGTCATCCATGGACCACAAGAAATCTTCCTGGAGTGATGCCAGGACACTCTGAGAGATCTCCTCAAAAGTCTGCTGGATGACCTTAAGTTTGTCTGATGGGGTAAATGTTGTGCTGTTACAGAAACAATGACAAAAAGACATCCTATAATTTTCTTAATAAAGCCATCTGATCATGCTTTTTTGACAATATTCCCTCCTAGGGTTCACATGCCTTAACCTGGACACGTAGGCATTATGAGTCGTTGGAAAGGATGACTTTGTACTCCCATGGTGCTATGAGAAAAGTAGCCTCCAACTGTCTACGATTCATATATTGTTTCCTTTTACCCATGTGAAATCTCATTCTCCTAATATATGCTCTTTTCTGAACGAGAAATCTGGTTAATTTCCAATTGGCTAAAGATGTGATTATATGGATAAATTTCTGGCTTGGCTCTCCACTACTTTTGAAAATGCAAGGTCATTTTAGAGTAAAAGATAACCCAAGGGTCTCATTCTGATTTCTGATTTCCAGGTTGAGTTTGACACCATCAGCATATAGAATGGGGATGCTTAAGGATTAGGTAAAGATAAGATCATATTAATAATATCTTAATAGACCAAGCACTACTTCGATTTGTGTGGCTTTTCAACAAATCAGAGATTACCTGATCTGCTGCAGACATTCTACTGCTGAGGCAAAACAAGCATCTTTCGTGGTTGGCAAAACCTGCAAAAAAGAGAGTGAAGGTCAAGGAGGAAAACTATTTTCTGCAACAACAGAAATAAATGATATTGATGTCAGAGTGCAGGTCTTTGGTAATAACAGATGCAAACGCAAGCTTGGGTACTGTTCTATCAAAGTAAAATGAAAAAGTTTTGCTATCTCAAATCCTTCCCATTAGAGAAAAGCATTTTTGCTGAGGAAAAGAAAATCTACTATACCTTTTTACTCTCTCCAAGGATTGACAAGGTTGCTGGCCAAAATTTCCTATAATGGAATCCATAAATTATTAATGTAAGTTGTTACTTATGGTAGACAAAATCCCATAAAAATAGTTGACAGCTATATTGGCTTCCCTGTCCCCATTAAAAAGAACTGCTCCACAATAGGTTAAGTTTTTATAAACATTCCAGAAGTGATTTAAGAGTTTTTATCATCTCCCTAAGGGATTTGTCATTCTATATCCCAATAACCCTACACATTACAGATATTACCAAATATTTTTCCTTCACTCAGTTTTATCTCATTTCTACTACTGAATTATTCCACTGAAAACAATTAAAGCACAAAATTTAAAAATAGCACAAAAATAAGAAAATACAAAAATTAGCTGGGTGCGTTGACACAGGCCTGTAATCCCAGCTAGCTGGGAGGCTGAGGCACGAGAATCACTTGAACCTGGGAGATGGAGGTTGCAGCGAGCCAAGATTGAGCCACTGCACTCCAGCCAGGGCAACAAAGCAAGACTCCGTCTCAAAAAAAAAAAAATTAAGGCTTATTCACTTTTCTTGGTAGCACAAATAGAGATTGGGGAGGTGGAATCAGCTTTATCACTGCCCTAGAAAGAAAACATAATAATTTAGTATTCCCTGGATAATGAGCAATAATGTCTTCTAATAAAAACAGCAGGGCTGGGCACAGTGGCTCACACCTGTAATCCCAGCACGTTGGGAGGCCGAGGCGAGCCCATCACTTGAGACAAAGAGTTCGAGACCAGCCTGGCCAACACAGCAAAACTCCATCTATACCAAAAATACAAAAATCAGCTGAGCATGGTGCCACGCGCCTGTAATCCCAGCTACTTGGGAGGCTGGGACAAGAATTGCTTGAACCTGGGAGGTGGAGGTTGCAGTGAGCTGAGATTGCACCACTGCACTCCTGCCTGCATGACAGAGCGAAACTCTCTTTCCAAAAAACCAACCAAACAAAAAACACTTCAAAACCTTTAACTTAAAAATTGCAAATGGAGAGGGAGGAGAGAAAAGAAGAGAAGGAAGAATGCCAAAGATATGTATTCTGCTCTAAAGAGCTATAAAATACCAGGCAAAATAGCTCAGACTTACTATATATATGTATATATAAAAATATATATTATATATTACTAATATATAATAAATATATATTACTATATATATGAAAACATAATAAAAAACACATTCCAAAGAATCAGCAGGTTTCATACTCATCTCCAAATATTCTCAGAAATAAAGATTATTAACTATCACTATTTTGTTAAATAAGACGTATGCAAAAAAGTAAATAATTACAAGCCATATATATAATTAGATATCAAAGTGCCAAATTTCCAATAATGCAGTTTGCATTTTAAATTAAAACCATTTGGTTGTGCTACCCTTACCTCTGCACCCCAAGAAAGCCCAGGAGAGCAATATCTGGCTGCTTATTTAGTCGAAGGACACATTCCCAGTAAATGTCTTCCTCGCGATCATTATCCAAAGCATAAAGCATAAACAGCGGTGGGTAGAGCCGAGGTAGCAGCACAGGAAGCAATAATCCAGAACTCGTTACTACATAACTACAAAATAATGGAGTGGGAGGAAAGGAGCATTTTTCATATTAAAATTGAATACAGAATCCAAGATAGAGCTTCAGTTTCAAAAAGTCAAAAGTAGAGATGGGAAGTTTTAAAGAAGTTATAATATTAACTCTGCTCTTTACATATGGAGTTGATATGAGGACATTATCTATAATTTTGCCTTAGAGGAAACTGAATTCTTTTCATGAATTAAAAATCTCACTGAAAACCTACTTTGTTTCCATTTTGAGGCTGATTTCTCTGAGGTTATTCTAGGACAGTGTGATGTTACTTCCTTTGCTAAGCAGCCTTTGTGCTCAGATCATCTGTGGTTGCTTTTTCCTGGGGTATGGCTAATAGTACTTGAGAGACCTAAGAGGGACCTCAGAGGGGGCACCTACCCAGCTACATTTTTTTTTTTTTTGAGACAGGTCTCACTTTGTCACCCAGGCTGGAGCGTAATGGTGCAGTCACAGCTCACTGCAGCCTTTAACCTCCCAGGCCCAAGTGATCCTCTCATCTCAGCCTCACAAGTAGCTGAGCCCGTAGGTGTGTGCCACCACGCCCTGCTAATTGTTTTTTTATTTTTGTAGAGATGGGTCTCCTTATGTTGCCCAGGCTGCTCTTGAACTCCTAAGATCAAGCAATCCTCCCACCTCAGCCTCCCAAAGTGTGGGATTACAGGTGGGAGCCACTGTGGCTGGCCCCAACCATATCATTTTAGAAACGAGGAAATAGATGTAGAGAACATACTTTCTCCCTGGGACTCTTTGAGTAAGATCATCTAGTCACCACTCCCTTTCTTCACTGTCCCCACCCAACTCCATTTACCCTGGCTCTGGTGATTCAGATCGGGAATCTGACTTCCCAGTGCAAAAAGACTTCCTTTCGGTTGGCAGAGGAGCAGAGAGAGGAATTGTGCTGCCTTCGTCAGGCAGCTCAGGAAATAAGAACCTAAGGAAGAATAAAAAATATAATTATACAATTATACCTCTAGGGGGGTTGAAAAGCATAAAAACACATTTCCATTAGCTATGAAAGCAAGCTTTATTATCAACTAAGTATTTTAGTTCCCTGAGAAAACTGATGTTTCTGACAGGATAAAATTAAGAATGCAGCTAATGAATAATACCACTACAAAATCTTCACGTGCTATGATTTTCTTCTGTCTAGATACTAAGGAATGGAGAATTCCGATCTATATGAGATATGTGTTCCTTACTGGCAAATCTCATCTGAGGTCAATTTATATTAACTGAGCAAGGACCACTCTTCTAGAACATAAGCAAACACCGACAGAAATTAAATATCCAACATTAAGGGAAAAATGATTATAGAAGACACAACGTAAAGTTTTATTTTATTTTTATAGATTCAGGGGGCACATATGCAGTTGTGTTGAACGGATATATCAGATAGTGGTAAAGTCTGGGCTTCTGATGTACCCATCACCTGAACAGTGAACACTGTATCCTATCAGTAAGTTTTCAACCCTCACCCCCTCCCACACACACTCCCCCCTTTTAGAGTCCTCAGTGTCTATTATTTCCCTCTGTACTCAACATAAAATTTAAAAATGTGTTTTTAAAAGTTGATGAAAATTAATTTTTCAAATGATCAAGGGGATAAATTGGTGAGGAATTTTTTTTCCTGGGCTTTGAGTTCTGCCACAGATTTTATCTCTGACTTCTTGTGTGCTAGTGGACTCTACCATAAATAAGTTTATTTTCTCTTATTTTTACGGACTTAAATTTTGGCCCTTTAAAGGCAATATGCAGTCTTCTCTATTTTTGTAGACTTACATCTTGCACCTCCGTCTGCCCTAATTGTATAGTTGAAAAAACTAAAAAAGGTCAGGACACTTATTTTCATTATACTCATCTAGCTAATGTCAGAGCTAGCCCAGGCTAGTGATCTTTTTAATAGATCACACTTCTCCCTCAAAACCTGAAATACTTCCAATGTTGAGGCAAACAATATATGGAAGTTCTGGGACAAATTTACAAACTTTTGTATAATTATCTCACTATAATATTTACTTGTTGGCTTCAACTCAGTAAAAGATCTTGTATCTCACAAGCTTAAATCTGTTTGTTGCCTGGAACTCTCTCCCCAAAGATGCTTACTGTCTCATTTAATTGCCTTCTTCGAGTCTCTGCTCAAATACCACCACCGTATTAGTCAGCCTGCTCTGACCTTCTCTTTAAAATAATAGCAACTCACACCTAGTACTCTTTATTTTTCTCTATAGTGCTAATCACTCTGACATACTACGTATACTTTTTGTTTGCTCTTTTCCCCCATTAGAATGTAAGCCCCATGACAGCAAAGATTGTTTGTCTTTGTTCACTGATAAATCCCTTGAGAGCCTAGAATGATGGCTATTACATAGAAATGCTCCATAAATATTTGTTAAATAAATGAACGTATGTGATACTGTTGCCAAAGGACAAGACACAAAAACTCAGGGACAAAACTTTATATTAAACTTCATCTACTCTGTGGTTGGGTTTTACATACATGATTTTGCCTAGAGACTGAATCTAAATAAGACGACTACTACACTTCATACCAAAATTAGAATTTTAAAACCCCATTTATTTTAGCTTTCTGTTACACTTAGTAAGACATAAAAATAAATAAATAACAATAGCTAAGGTTCATCTTTTTTATGTTTATAGCTTACACATACATTTAAAACATGTTTTATTTAATCTATTAAAGGACTGTGGCATAAAACTATTTTCTTGATGATTCAGGGTGAAACTACGCAAGCATTGGTATAAAATAATATTCCATAGCCTGCAGACTTTAGTGAAAAGCTCTCTTACCTCACCAGCTGGAAAATTCGCTTAAGATAGGACTTAATCTCCTTTACAGCCTCCTGCAATAACCTGCGGTTGGCTCCTACGCCCACGTATGTCATTCTATACACTGCAACCAGTGTCTCCACAAGCCTGCCCAGGGGGTGCAGAGGAGTGTCACAGGCCTGAGTAGGAAGATAATCAATGAAGTCAGTTGATGTGCATTAACAGCAGAAACAATCCATCAATAAGAAACAACTTCATAAATGACAAACAATTGTCAAAATGTCAGGAGTCAATTTGGGGACCAGGAATATTCAAATACTTCGATTTTTTTGAAAGTACTGAATCTACCCCATTTATATGAAGCTGGAGTTCCTAATCTTGATCAAAGAATCTCCTTAACATTTTGGGCAAATAGCTTTGGAAGTACTGATATGGAATACCACTAAAACAAAGATTCTGCTGGATGTGATGGCTCATGCCTATAGTCCCAGCTACTACGGAAGCTGAGGCAGGAGGATCGATTGAGCTCAGGAGTTTGAGGCCAGCCTGAGCAACACAGTGAGAACCGCCATCTCTTAAAAAAAAAAAAAAAAAGAAAAAAGAATACAAAATTTTAAAAAGATTCAAATATACTTTAAACTTCACAAAAATGATAAAAAAATGTTACCTTGGAGAAAACTAAACATTGTTGATGATACTCTGAAACAGTCATCCTTCAGTTCCCCTGACTTCTCAGAATACTCCTTCCTGCACTTCCCATCAATATACATCACACTTTAAATTGTAGCTGGTCTTACAAGGTTTCGAAGGAAGCAAAGAGCCTATCCAGGGGTGAGGGCAGCATGCTTTACATATACAATCTCTAGTTTGCTAATGTTATTAACAAAAAGCAATTTTAAACTCTAATCTTATTTCTTAAGAACCCCCTTGAATGCCTTAAAAAACTTTAAAAAGTTCTATCATAATAATGGGACAATCTTTAGGTAGAAATGTAATCTTGGTAGTTTGATAATTAACAAAAGAAATGCCCAGGATGCAAAAACAGGATTAGAATAACATTAAGCTGTGAGTCTATCTGAATGATATACTGTGGTAGGTGAATCATTAATTCACAAGACCAATGTAATTTTTACTCTAGTTTACCTTTATTAAATATTTCCTGATGTCATCATATTTCTCCACAGAGAAGGCACCAACATGCTGTGGAATGAATTCCAAACTCTCTAGTGTCTGAGTCTGTGAACGACTTAATATTTCTGGACTATAAAAAGGGAAAGAAAATTCTATTGTATTTCACTTCAAGAAAGCAAGATACGTGTAAATAGTCACAGGAAACACAATCACTAGCTCCAGTCAAAGTGGAGCATCCAACATAGTACTAAACCCAACGAACTCAGAAATCATCACGATCCTGCTATTAGGTACTCAGTTTACATAACATTCATTCAAAAAATCAGGTAGTGTTACTTTGTACCAACTGCAATAAATTAATGAAGATTCTACTCCAATCTAAACCATGGTGTTGGAAATAATATGACATTAGCTTGAAGATAAATACAATATTAGCTTGAAGGTGATAGACCCGTTGGTGACAACACAAAAATGGAATAAAAGGAATAAAAGAGGGAAGGGAGCTAAGGAAAAAGGGAAATAAGTCAAAGGGCAAAGGAAGAAATGAAAATGAGGTTAAGAAGCAAGGAGATAATGACACTCCAACAGGTGACAATGTAAGCACATAACAGGTAAACAGAAACTGGATGAAGAGGCTAAGAGAAAACACATGCTAGTAATCAACTGAAATTTTTGGTAATAGTATTCTATCATTAGATGACAACCAATGAGAAACTGAAAACTGTGCATAATCATTATTATTAGAGATTTTAGATAAACACATAAGATCTTTGTGGTAGCAACATAATTTTATATAAAGAGTTCATTCATATTCACTTCTTAGAAACACCTAACAACAGTTAACCCAGGTTAACCAAAGGGCTAAAGTCTTAAGGTCGAACTGACAGGCTGTACTAAGCTGACCATCTGTATCACGTACAAGGGGCAGTCAATGGCTTTCATCAATCCTGAGAGTTTTCTTCTACTGATAGAGTAGAAGGTAACAATTATGAACTTCATGAATGAAATACCAAAATCAATTCCTATTTATCCCAAATACAGAGAAAAAATTACTTCTTTCTACATTTAATTTCTTGAAACACACACACGAATTTCAAGCAAGGAAAAATTATACTATGGTTTACTTTAAGTATCAATTTTGGGGATACTCCATTAGATAGACTCTAAACTAATCTCTCCAGGCTAGAATAACAATTAGTATTTGTTAGACTTGACTGTGAAATGTTTAAAGTTCCTGAAGTATCTTTCAGCCTTTGGAATTTAATTTCTATGTAACTATACTTTAGTATATTAAGATTATTTGAATATTGGTAATTTATTTAAAGAATTTGGTAACTTTTAGCAAACTAGAACATTTAATTATTCAGAACAAACATTTACATTCTGAATAAATGGATACTTGCTCAATTTTTCTTCAATTCCTTTTAGAAAGCAACTGACATATGGAAATGAAGACCAGCATAAAACTCATTTAAAAATTAACTGTACGTAGTTACATGCACAGATTAAAGTATGCTCCTTGATATTTTAACAACGAAGGCACAGCTCAAACAAACCATTATCTAGAATTAAACTCAAAAAAGTCATAGTTAATTAGGAAGTTTTACTGCAAGGATTAGTAAATTCTTTAGGTCCAAATGCTAAGCAATGCTTGTGGGAGTTACTGGTCAAGTTAAAGAAGAAAGGCAGATGGAGAAAAGCAGGAGAAAAAAAAAAAAAAGAAAAGAAAAGAAGGTGAAAAAGAGAAAACTTTAAAAAGGAGAAAAAGAGAGAAATGAACAAGTACATCTGTAACTTTTCTTTCAGTATTTCGAAAATGTTGGGCCACTTCCTTCTGGCTTCTAAGGTTTCTAATGAGAAATATGCAGTCATTTGAATTGCTGATTTCCCATTATTTCACTCTAGCTGCTTTCAAGATCTTTGTCCATGAATTTTAATATGTGTCTATACATGGTTATCTGTGGTTTTTCCCAAGATGGAGTTCGTTCAGCTACTTGAATCTATAGGTTTCACGTCTTTTTACTAAACTTGAGAAGTTTTCAACCATTATTTCTTCACAAAATGTTCCATCCCTCATTCTTTCTCCTTTTCTTTTTTTTTTTTTTTTTTTTTTGAGATGGAGTTTTGCTATTTTTGCCCAGGCTGGAGTGCAATGGCGCTATCTCGGCTCACTGCAACCTCCGCCTCCCGAGTTCCAGCGATTCTCCTGCCTCAGCCTCCTAAGTAGCTGGGATTACAGGCACCTGCCACCACGCCCGTGCCAATTTTGTATTTTTAGTAGATACGGGGTTTTGCTATGTTGGCCAGGCTGGTCTCGAACTCCTGACCTCAGGTGATCTGCCTGCCTCAGCCTCCCAAAGTGCTGGGATTACAGGTGCGTGCCACCATGCCCAGCCCATTCTTTCTCCTTTTCTTCTGGAATTCTAAGGAAACAAATTTAGACCCACAAGTCCTTGACCCTGTGTTCGCTTTTTTATTTTTTCATGTTTTTTTCTCTCAATTGTTTAGATTTGATAATCCGTATTGATCTATCTTCAGGTTCACTGACTCTTCCATTGCCATCTCTATTCTGCCACTGAGTTCACACAATAAGTGATTTTGGTTAGTGTAATTTTCAACCCCAAAATTTTGATTTGGCTCTTTTTTATATCTTCTGTTTCTTTGCTGATACATTTGTTCTAATATTTATTTCAAGGGTGTTTGTGATTGCACATGTGAATATTTTATAATAGTTGCTTTAAAGTTCTTGTCAGACAACTTCAACATCTATGTCATCTGTTTATATTTATTGATTCTCTTTCCTGAAATAAATTGAGATTTTCATGGTTCTTTCATTGCTGAGTAATTTTGGTTAATGTCTTGGATATTTTGAGCATTATAAAACTCTGGGTCTTGTTTATATCCTATGGAGAATGTTGACATTCAAAAAACAGTAAACATAGCAGGCTTGAAACTGTTATCTTTAGAAGGACCTGAGCTAGGTGTGGTAGCTCACGCCTGCAATCCCAGCAGTTTGTGAGACTGAGGCAGGAGGATTTCTTGAGGCCAGGAGTTCGAGACCAGCCTGGATAACATAGTAAGACCCTGTCTCTATTTATAAAAATGAAATAAAATAAAAAAGAACCTGCTTATAAGGTTGACCCTTGGCTGCCACTTGGGAATTAAGCTTCGTAAAAGTTCCATATACTGACAAAGGTGTTCTGCCGTCCTTGGATTAACAATGTGATTTATGGTGAACATCTGCTTTCCTGTAAGCTGGGACTGTGGAATTTGGCAACTGCCAGGCACAGGGTGCCTATGTGACCCGTCCCCAATATAAACCCTGGGCACTGAGTCTCTAGTGGGCTTCCCTGGGCTTAAGCATGAGACATGTGTGCATTTTGCTGCAGGGAAAACTGTGTTGTGTGTGACTCATCCCAGAAAGGAGAGATCATGGAAAGCTTACACATGGATTCCTCCAGACTCTACCTGTGTCTTTTTCCCTTATGATCTGGTTGTGCATCCCTACCATGTTGCTGTAATCTTACTTGTGAGTACAACTATATGCTGAGTCTTGTGAATTCTTCCAGCAAATCACTGAATGTGTAAGTGATACTGAGAATCCCTAAAACAGCAGATATTTTTGCTTTAGTCTCCTGTGGGCCATGGTGCCAATGCCAGTTCACTTCTCAAAGCCTTTGCATCCTTCCTGGGTTTGTTCTGTGAGTGCACAACTTAATGACTACTCTGGGACCTGAGTGGTCAACCTATGAGCTTGGTTCTCAAACTCTCTGGTACTAATTAGGATCAAATTCATACATGCGCAGGTCTAGGGTGAGCCCAGGAGTTCACAAACAACTTTATGGCCTTGTTTCCCAGAGCTCTTCTCTCCATCACATCCCCAGTATTTTCTGGTTCTCAGGCACCCCTTTTTAGGTCCTCTGGCCAAAAACTGTCCACTTCCATGATTGTGCCACATCTAGGGACAGATGGTGGGAGAACAGAGAACAAAGCCAAAAATGCAGTGGGGTTGGGGCTTGGCCTTCTCTTGACCTAAGGAGCCACCAAAGGGGAAAGAAGATTCCACTCTCTCAAGAGTTTTGACTTTTGCAAGTTTCCTGTTCATGCCTGCTCCAGCTGCTGCCATTACTGCCACAGAAGGTCCTGGAGGCTTGGGCATGAGAGAATAGAGAAAAAAGACAGAAAGAAAACTGAGTATATATCAACCACTCTGAGTTTTAGGAGTCCCTTTGTCACTCCTTAAGCCAGAACCAGAGGGATTTTTTCTGTATCCCTGTGTGTCTGCACCACAGTACTTGCTTTCACGTTTCAGGCTGCACTGAGTTCTGGCTGAGGGATATTGGAGCAAAACATCTAAGTAAACTCACCACTGGTTTTGTGGTACTTTGAATTCAGGTTTTCTTCCTCAATCTACTTGTTGATACTTACTTTTCAGAGTTCATAAATAACTGTCCATGTATTCTGTTCAGGTTTAATAGTTGAGTTCAACAGAAGATAAAGAAAGTGTGTTTTAATCCCTCTTACTCAGAAGCACAAGTACATCATTAACTTTTAAATTAAATGTAGTGAGCCTTGACTACTTACTGGTCTTAAGTTTCATCTTCCTAACATGCTCTGCTGTATGTTGAACAGGTATTCACTCACCTGTCTCTGTGCTGGCGCCGACTGGTGGTCAAGGCCACAGCAATATTGTCCCATGCTTTCCAAACTTCCCCTTGGCCTGGGCCCTCGCAGCCCAGTTGGCGCCAACATTCGTCAAACACCGCTTTCCATTTCTCATCAGCTGGCACTGCCAGGTTTCCTAGCTTCCTGCTAATAAAGTCATATCAACCTTTTATTAATCATTTCTTTTGTGCAAAATTGTTCCAAAGAACAGAAACTTTCTAACATACAACTGAGAATGCTTTTTTTGTGACCAAAACTGCCAAGACTGATGGTAATTCTATTTTTAAAACACTAAATGAAAATTCTAAAGGAATGTTTTTTAGCTAATTATTGTTTTTGGGATATTAAAGTGTATGGAATATTAAGTACAAAGCAAACCAATGGACTCTGCCTCCTATAATTCCACAGAATTAATTAAAAAAAATTGATTCGGCCAGGCGCGGTGGCTCATGCCTGTAATCCCAGCACTTTGGGAGGCCGAGGAGGGCGGATCATGAGGTCAGGAGATCGAGACCATCCTGGCTAACACGGTGAAACCCCGTCTCTACTAAAAATACAAAAAATTAGCTGGGCGAGGTGGCAGGAGCCTGTAGTCCCAGCTACGTGGGAGGCTGAGGCAGGAGAATGGCGTGAACCCCGGGGGGCGGAGCCTGCAGTGAGCCGAGAATGCGCCACTGCACTCCAGCCTGGGTGAAAGAGCGAGACTCCGTCTCAAAAAAAAAAAAAAAAAATTGATTCCTGGCCAGGTGTGGTGGCTCATGTCTGTAATCCTAGCACTCTGGGAGGCCAAGGCAGGCGGAACACCTGAGGTCAGGAGTTCAAGACCAGCCTGGCCAACATGGTGAAACTCTGTCTCTACTAAAAACACAAAAAAATTGGCTGGGCGTGGTGGCTCACGCCTGTAATCCTAGCACTTTGGGAGGCCAAAGAGGGTGGATCACCTGAGGTCAGGAGTTCGAGACCAGCCAGGCCAACATGGCAAAACCCCATCTCTACTAAAAATACAAAAATTAGCTGGGCATGGTGGCGCATGCCTGTAATTCCAGCTACTTGGGAGGCTGGGGCAGGAGAATTGCTTGAACCCAGAAGGTGGAGGTTGCAGTGAGCCGAGATCGCACCACTGCACTCCAGCCTGAGTGACAGAGTGACGCTCCATCTCAAAAAAAAAAAAAAAAATTAGCCACGCGTGGTGGCCCACACCTGTAATCCCAACTACTCAGGAGGCTACAGCAGGAGAATCGCTTGAACCTGGGAGGCGGAGGTTGCAGTGAGCTGAGATCACGCCACTGCAGTCCAGCGTGGGTGACAAAGTGAGACTCCATCTCAATTAAAAAAAAAAAAAAAAAATTAAAAATTTAAAAAAATAAATAAAAATTGATTCCTGTTAGAACAAAGACTTTCTGAACCTTGCACATCTTATAATGAGAATTTAAAATGCATTACATACTGGGTTCTAAAAGACTCTAAGAATAAACATGGTACAGAAAACATATCCTTGGGAACAAAAAACTGAGGTGCTACCAAATATAATAATAAAATTAAAGCTGCAATCAATAAAGAAAAATAGACATATGCCAAAAACTGTCCACTTCTGTGATTGTGCCACATCTAGGGATAGATGGTGGGAGAACAGAGAATAAAGCCAAAAATGCAATGGGGTTGGGCATAATTTACTTAGATTTTGCCTTTTTTTCCTCATATATGCAGATTTTACTATTCCACTTGGGCTGTGTGTGTGTTTGTGTGTGTGTGTATGTGTGTGTGTGTGTTCTTTACTTTTCAAAATCAAGTTGTGTACAGATTCCATTTAAGAATGCTCTTTCAGGCTGGGTGCGGTGGCTCACACCTGTAATCCCAGCACTTTGAGAGGCCAAAGTGGGCGGATCACTTGAGGTCAGGAGTTTGAGACCAGCCTGGCCAACATGGTGAAACCCCGTCTCTACTAAAAATACAAAAAATTAGCCTGGCATGGTTGTGTGCGCCTACAGTCTCAGGTATTTGGGAGGCTGAGGCAGGAGAATCGCTTGAACCCAGGAGACAGACACTGCAGTGAGCCAAGATCACGCCACCACACTCCAGCCTGGACGACAGACCGAGACTCCATCTCCCCGCCCCCCCCCCCGCCCAAAAAAAAGAACACTCTTTCACATATGGAACTTTCCTTTTAAACATCCATGCTTTAAGGCTTATAATCTAAACCAAGACTATAGATAAGACTATAGATTTAGTCATCTAAAGCAATGTCAGTTGACAATTCAAGGAGGTTACATCTTGTTTAAAAAAAAAAAAAAAGAAGACGACTTTGGCCAGGTGCAGTGGCTCATACCTGTAATCCCAGCACTTTGGGAGGCTGAGGCAGGAGGATCGCTTAAGCTCAGGTTCAAGACCAGCCTGAGCAATAGCAAGACCCAGCCTCTACAAAAATTAGAAAAATTAGCCGGGCATGGTAGTGGATGCCTGTAGTCCCAGCTACTCGGGAGGCTGAGGTGGGAGGATCACGTGAACCCAGGAGGTCAAGGCTGCAGTGAGCCATGATCACGCCACTACACTCCAGCCTGGTGACAGAGTGACACCCTGTCTCAAAAAATAAAAATAAAACAAAATAAAAAAGAAGACTTTAACAACTTGATTTTGCTTTTAAAATATTAATCAGCTTTGATAAAAGCAAGACAACTTCAAATATTCAATAATTAATCCAGAATTAACACCAGTTACTCACAAAACTTTAGGTCTGTCTTTATCACTCTCATACAGACTAGGTTTGAAGTAGGTTCCAGTGATTTTTATCCCAGATCCCCATTCTCCACTAAAATAACCTTCAATGTAGTCTCCATTTGGCATAGTCAGTATTCCCTAGGTAAAGTCAGAGAATAAAATGTGGGGTTAGAGGAAACATATTCAATATTTATTTATTTATTTAGAGACAGAGTCTCACTCTATTGCCCAGGCTGGAGTGCAGTGGTGCGATCTCGGCTCACTGCAACCTCCACTTCCTGGGTTCAAGTGATCCTCCTGCCTCAGCCTCCCAAGTAGCTGGGATCACAGGTGCCCGCCACCACGCCCAGCTAATTTTTTGTGTTTTCAGTAGAGACGGGGTTTCACCATGTTGGCCAGGCTGGTCTTGAACTCCTGACCTCAAGTGATCCACCCACCTGGGCCTCCCAAAGTGCTGGGATTACAGGCATGAGCTACCACGCCCAGCCCTCGATTTTTAAAATCAAGAGAAAAAAAGCACTAAATGGTTGTTTTCCTTTTTAACTTGCTCTTTACCAGTCTCCAACTCTTTAAAACTCAAACAAAATATGGGCACATGCATGTCTAAAAGAGTATATGAAAACAATCCATGGGTAAAAGAAAAAAAAAAACACAGGGAAAACTTGAAAATATTTTGAACTGTATAAAATGACCATACAATGTATCAAAATTTAGGGGATGATGTAAATTATAAGCAGTGCTTAGAGGGAAACTTATAGCTGTTAACACCTGTCTTTTCAGGAAGATCTCGAATCAGTAATGTAAAATTACGCCTAATAAAATTACAAAAGGAGGAACAAACTAACAAACTAAACCCAAAGCAGGAAAGAGGAGGGAAATGATAAAGATTAGTGCAAAAATCAGTAAATGAGATAAAAAACAAAAAATAAAGAAAAATCAATGAAACTAAAAGTTGCTTCTTTGAAAAGATACACAAAATTGACATTTAACTAGATTAATCAAGAAAAAAAGACAAAATATAAGTTTATAAAATCAAGAGTGAAACAGGTTATTACTATCAGCCTATAGAATTAAAAAAGTTAGAAGGTGCTGTTGTTTTGAAAGTGTGTCTCCTCTAAAATCTGTGCTGAAACTTAAATCCCACTGTGATGGTAGTAAGAGGTGGGGTCTTTTGGGAAGTGATTAGAAACAGTGTCCTCATGAATGGAGCAGTGCCTTAGAAAAGGGCCAGAGGGTTGGGCGCGGTGGCTCACGCCTGTAGTCCTAGCCCTTTGGGAGGCCGAGGCAGGAGGATCATGAGGTCAGGAGTTCGAGACCAGCCTGACCAACATGGTGAAGCCCCGTCTCTACTAAAAGTACAAAAATTAGCTGGGCACAGTGGCACGTGCCTGTAATCCCATCTACTCAGGAGGCTGAGGCAGGAGAATCACTTGAACCCAGGAGGTGGAGGTTGCAGTGAGCTGAGATCATGCCACTGCACTCCAGGCTGGGTGACAGAGCAAGACTCCGTCTCAAAAGAAAAAAAAAAAAAATGAAAAGTGCCAGAGAGAACTATCTTAGGCCTTTTTCCCCTTCCTCTTTTGCTATGTGGGGACTCAGCCAAGAAGGCCTTCACCAGACAGGGAATGCTGTTGCCTTGATCTTGGACTTCCCAGCTTGCAAAATTGTGAAGAAATAAATTTCTCAGTCTATGATATTTTGTTCAAGCGTCACAAACATACAAAGACAGAATGGAACACTAAGAGAACAACTTTATGCCAACAAAGTAGATAACATAGAGAAATAGAAAAATTCCTAGGAAGACAAAAAGTACCAAAACTGACTCAATAAGAAATAGAAAATCTAAATAGACCTAAGGCAAGTAAAGAAACTGAGTTAGAAATTAAAAATTTTCTCACAAAGTAATGCTTAGGCCCAGAAGACTTCACTGGTGAATTCTCCCAAACATTCAAAGAAGAAATAATACCAAAGCTTCGCAAACTTTCAGAAAATAGGGGAGGAGGGAACACTTCCCAACTTGTTCTATGAGGCCAGAATTATCCTGATATCAAAGACAGACAAAGACATCACAATAAAAGAAAACTACAGACCATTACCTCTCATAAATATGAATGCAAAAATCCTCAACAAAATATTGGCATTAAATCCAGCAACACCAACATATAAAAAAAATTATACACCATAACCAAGTACAATTCATCCCAGGAAAGCAAGGTTGGTTTAACATTAGAAAAGCAACCAATATAATACACCATATTAGCAGAATAAATGATAAAAACCACATGATCATCTCAACAGACAATGGAAAAGCACTTTAACAAAAATGCTTTTCAGCCAGGCATGGTGGCTCATGCCTGTAATCCTAGCACTTTGGGAGGTCAAGGTGGGTGGATTGCTTGAGCTCAGGAGTTTGAGACCAGCTTGGGCAACATAGCGAAACCCTGTCTCTAAAAAAAAAAAAAAAATTAGCCAGGCATGGTGGCATGTGCCTGTAGTCCCAGTTACTTGGGGGGCTGAGGAGGGAGGATCGCTTGAGCCCAGGAGGTTGAGGCTGCAGGGAGCTGAGAAGATGCCACTGCACTCCAGCCTGGGTGACAGAGTGAGAAACTATCTCAAAAAAAAAAAAACAAAAAAACAAAAGCACACACACACACACACACACACATACACACACACACACACACACACACAGCTTTTCTCTAAAATAGAAAACAATGTAAAGATGTCCAATCTTAACATTTTTCTATTCAACATTCCACAGGAGACTCTAATCAGTACAACTGGACAAGAAAAAGAAATAAAAGCCTTCCATATTGTGAAGAAAGAAGCAAAAATGTCTTTACTTGTAGGTGACATGATTCTGTATGTAAGAAATCCTAAGAAATCCACACACACAAAAAAACTACTAAAACTAATTAACGAATTCAGCAAGATTTCAGGAAACAAGAACAAAATACAAAATCAACTGCATTTTTATATTATAGCAATGAAATTAGGAAAACAACGCTTTACAATAGCACCAATAAAATACTTAGAAATAAATTTAACCAAAGAAATGCAAGATGTGTACACTGAAACCTAGAAAACATTGCTGAGAGAAATTAAAGATCTAAATAAACTGTGAGGTGTTCTATGTTCATGGGTTGGAAGAGTCAATATTAAGATGATCTATAGATTCAATGCAATCTCTATCAAAATCTTAGCAAGGTTTATTGCAGAATTTTGATAAGCCAGTCCTAAAATTTATATGAAAATTCAAAGAATCTAGATTGGCCAGAACAATTTTGAAAAAGAACAAATTTGGAGGACTTATATTCCTGATTTCACAACTTACTAGGAATCAACAGTAATCAAGATGGTATGGTATTAACACAAGGATAGACATGTTGATCAGTGAAATGTAACTGAGAGACCAGAAATAAACACATTTTCTGGTCAACAAAGGTGCCAAGATTCAATGGGAAAAGGTGTTGGGAAATTTGGATAGCCATATGCAAAAAGATTAATTTGGACACATAACTCAGCCCATATACAAAAGTTATCTTAAAATGAATCACAGACCTAAATATAAAAGGCAAAACTATAAAACTTTATTTTTTTTTAGAGGGAGTCTCGCTCTGTTACCCAGGCTGGAGCACAGTGCTGCGATTTCGGCTCACTGCAAACTCTGCCTCCCAGGTTCATGCCATTCTCCTGCCTCAGCCTCCTGAGTAGCTGGGACTACAGGTGCCCACCACCACTCCTGGCTAATTTTTTGCATTTTTAGTAGAGATGGGATTTCACCATGTTCGCCAGGATGGTCTTGATCTCCTGACCTCGTGATCTACCTGCCTCGGCCTCCCAAAGTGTTGGGATTACAGGCGTGAGCCAACAGGCAAAGACTTCTTAGACATAACATCAAAAGCATAATTCATAAAATTTTTTATAGAGTTCATTAAAATGAAAAACTTTTCTATTTCAAAAGATACCATTAAGAAAATAAAAGACAAGTCACAGACAGCAAGAAAATATTTACAAATCATATCTGATAAAGGACATGTATCCAGAATACAGAAAGAACCCATAAAATTCAACAAGAGTACAAACAAAATTTTAGAAATAGGCCAAAGATCTGAATAGAGATTTCATCAAAGAAGATACATGAATCACTAATAAGCATGTTCTACATCATTAGTCACTAGGGAAATGCAAATTAAAACCAGGAGATACCACTTCATACCCATTGGAATGGCTATAAGAAAAAAGACAGAAAATAAGAAATATTTTTTGATATGGAGAAATTAGTATCCTCACACATTGCTGATGGGAATGTAAAATGGTACAGACACTTTGGAAAAAAGTTTGACAGTTTCTTAATATGTTAAACATCAATTTACCATACAACTCAGCAATTACACTCTAGGCATCATACTTGAGAAATGAAAATGAAAACATATGTCTACAAAAGAAACTGCATTCAAAAGTTTATAGCAGCATTATTTACAATAGTCTCAAGTTGGAAATAACCCAATGTCCATCAACTGGTAAAAGGATAAACAAAATGTAGTTTTGGAATACTATTCAGCCATAAAAAGGAACAAATACTATACATGCCACAATATGGAAAAAACAAAAACATTATGCTAAGTGTAAGAAGCCACATAGAGGAGACTGCATATATGATTCCATTTATACAAAAGGCCCAGAAAAGGCAAATCTATAGAGTGATTAAGAGTGATTTAAGGGTCTTTAGGTGGAAATGGAAGTCACTGAATGAGCAGAAGGGATTCTCTTAGGTGATGGAAATGTTCTAAACCGGATTGTGGTGGTGGTTTGTACAGCCATGTTAACGAAAAATCACTGAAATGTGCACTTGAAAGGGGTGAATTTTATGGCATGTAAATCAGCTATTTTTAAAGTCAAAAAAATTAGTAAAAGAATTTATTAGGGAGAAAAAAAAGAAAGCTAGTTTCCAACCTTTCCACTAAGAGTCCAGTCATCTGAAAATTCTCCCTCATAGATAGTATCGTCTTCAGAAAGCAAAACCCCATTTCCCTACAAGAAGAAACAAGAGAAAAATTACAACACATAAAATACAGAGTAACTTAAGAGTGCACGCAGTCATATCCCCAAAGCCTTATGGAATCTTAAAAGAAGGAAAATAGTACTAAGAAGGTGGAAACTAATCAAAAGATGATTTAAAAAGTTAAGGACAAAGGAGGTTTAAAAAGTTAGTAACAACTATATGCAAATATTCCACTCACCATCATTTTATTAAGGTGAAAGTTGCCCTCGTAGTATAATCCAAACTGGGTAACCACCACACCATTCCCCTGACAAACATCATCTTGCCACATTCCCATATACTTTTCCCCCCTGCACAGAAATAAAAAGAAAAGAAAAAGCACTGAAGACAAGGATAAAGTAGGGAAAAGACAATTATCACATGGGAGATCCCAGACATCAACCCTAGGTTGGTATTGCTTCCATTTTTCTAGTTAAAATAGTTAACTTTGTCTCCTCAAATATGGGACAAGGTGACAGCAAAAGACATCTCACTCAGTAATGCTCTCTGAGGAATTTAATGTTGTGGTCTATCTGACACAGATCTGTATATACCCCAGGTAGTTACTTGATAACTTTAAAATACATAATTTTTAAAAAGAAGGCCTAGAATTCAACTCTAAATAATTTCATTTAAAATGTAATAAGCAGAATAAAACCTATGCACAGGTTTTTCTCACACAAAAGTTTGCTAACTTAAAAAACAAAGAGGCTGGCTGCACTGGCTCATGCCTATAATCCCAGCACTTTGGGAGGCAAAGGCAGGTGGATCACTTGAGGCCAGGAGTTCGAGACCAGCCTGGACAATATGGCAAAACCCCATCTCTACCAAAAATACAAAAAATTAACTGGGTGTGGTGATGTGTGCCTGTGGTCCCAGCTACTTGGTAGACTGAGGTAGGAGGATCCCTTGAACCCAGGAGGCAGAGGTTGCAGTGAGCTGAGATCGCACCACTCCAGCCTGGGTGACACAGTGAAACCCTGTCTCAAAAAATAAAAAATAAAAGGGTTTGTCATAAAAGAAGGTTCATTTTTCACCTACTCAAACTCAAAGAAATCTTACTAATCTCCATGAAAAAGACAAAATAAGTATAAACTGCTTGTTAAATAATGATGGTGCTTAATCATTGGCTTAAACTGGGGGAATAGAAGGAGAATACTGTACCTAGTGATATCATCAAAGACACCATATCCTGCTTTCTTATCCATTACCCACTGGCCAATGAACATACTAGGAGAAGAGGATGTCAATTTCCCACTTCGTAGAAGGCCATGACCATGACGCATATTATCTTGAAAACAACCCTCAAATACTTCACCAGAAGCATAGCTGTGGTTGGAAAGAATGGATAATTATCACATGCACATTGAATTTTGATGCTCATTTTTACAAAATTTAGAAAATCCAAAACCATACTCAGTCTCACTGGTAGCCATAATTGTTTATATGATTATTTTTCACCAATTAAAAAAACCTCATTTTTGAATGATTAAAGTTAAAAAGTTAAAGACACCATGTGTGGTATTTTGCATTAACATGAAAAACAGTGTGTTTTTATTCTCTTATGGGAAAATGAAATAATGAGTTATTTTTAAGAGGGAAGAATAAAAGTTTTGTCCATTAGAGTCAAGTAATAAAAATAAATTTATAGATAAGACATATAGGAGACTCTATGAGAAAATTATGGTTTATAAGGTATATAAAATTTAGGGCCGGGCGCGGTGGTTCACGCCTGTAATCCCAGCACTTTGGGAGGCTGAGGCGGGTGGATCATGAGGTCAGGAGATCGAGACTATCCTGGCTAATGCGGTGAAACCCTGTCTCTACTAAAAATACAAAAAATTAGCCGGGTGTGGTGGCGGGCGCCTGGGGTCCCACCTACTTGGCAGGCTGAGGCGGGAGAATGGCATGAACTCGGGAGGCGGAGCTTGCAGTGAGCCGAGATCACGCCACTGTACTCCAGCCTGGGTGACAGAGCAAGACTCCATCTCAAAAAAGGAAAAAAAAAAAAATTTAGATAAGAACTAAATTTAATAATCCAGTATTTTAATCCTGTGATAGATGAGGGGTTGACCTTTAAAAGATGATCACACAGAGTTTCAGTTTTATTTACTCCTCTAAGTTTTATCTATAAGACTAAATAAAACTTAAACCTTGGAAATTTTGGCTATGCAAACATTCAGGTTTACATGGTTATATGAAAAACCAACACCAGTCCAACAGCCTTTCCAACGTTATTACCTGTAGACTCCTTGACCGCACATTTTTCCTTCTTTCCAATGGCCCACATAATGGTCTTCTTTGTTCATTGCCTTATTTGGGATTCTGTATTCTCCATAACTGCCATGAAAAAGAAAAAATAACAAAAGAAGATGCATTTATGACATATTCACCTTTTGTATGTATATCCTGGTAAAAATTTTAACAAGGAAGACAGAGAAAACATTCACCTGTAGGAGTAAAGGGTTGAAACAGCATCTTGGTTAAGGTGAATCTATAACCTAAGCTGTTTGGCAGGAGGAGTGGGACATCAGCCCCACTACACTAAGATATTGTGTTTTAATCCAACTCCAGTGAAAAACAGAAGACCTGTGTCCTTCACCTATCTCTGTCACTAATTACCTGCACCACCATGCGGTAAGCCCAGGTATCTAGCTCCTTTATTTGGATAATAAGAGGGGTAACTCAGTGGGTAAATCAGATGACCTAAAGTCTCTTCTCATTCTAACAATCTATTAAAAAGAGATTTTAACACATCACAAGAATTTACATGATCACACAGACACACAAAATCACCTACCCAACATTTTTTATATACTAAATTACTTCCTTAACATTATACAAAATACTGCCATAAACTAATCATGTAAATACATTTACAGTGTTAGAAAACATGATCAACTCATTTTTAAAAAGTCATTAGAGCATCATTAAGATAATATAGCACTTGGAAAATTTCTCCTTGAACAGATCACAGAAATTAAAGATGACTTAAAACAACTGAAAGGAAAATTTTTCTATGTCCTTTGTGTAAAGGGGGACTACCGTCTCAATGGTCCCACCATTAACATTACCAAAGTTCTCAGTCTTCACAACTGAGAAATGTATAGAAAACATAGCCCCATTTTAACAGATGGAAGGCTGTGTAATTTGAGTCACACAGCTATCAAGGAAAATGACCCAGTCTAGGTAAATCAGAGGTTGTACTCCTCACTCCTGGCTCTCTTCATGCTCATGCATGTGCATTTCTAAAAATTAACAACAAAAATCTACCACTTGTTTGAAAAGCAGCTCTGCATACAAAATAACATAATTTACAACCTTACCGAACTTGAATTTACTGTCATGTTTTACACAATTTTCTTACCCATCTTCCAAGCCATTCCTGAACATGCCAGAATACATCTTTCCATCAGGCCACTTCAAAACCCCTCTGGAATGTATAAGCAAAGAATGGTGCATGTCAACTAATAGTTCAGATAATTAATACTTTTTCTATCATGTGATGATCATCCTCACCCCAGGCATAAATTTTCAACATTTTCACCTGCCATGAGGCTTCCCTGAAAGCCAGCGTCCATCATAGGTGGCATCCTTTAGGCGAGGATCCTTGTAGAAAGTATATTTGGCACTGCGTGAAATGGGTGGTTCCTGTCTCTGAACACTGCTACCACTTCCATAAGGGGGGAGATCAGACATCCCTCTCAAAGCCTGATCTACAGCTTGGCTTATAGCTCGTAGCCACTTTGTCTAGGAGCAAAAAGTAACATCAATAAGTTTAAGGCAACAATTCATCAAGCATTGCTTTAAATCCTGCTAGTTTTCTTTGGTGCGAATAAGTTATTTGTGTCCTAATGCTTTTCTTATTAATAGAGTAATATAGACTGGCTCTTGTATTTCTCTGCTATATGTTTAAAATTAAGTCACATTAAAAAAAAAAAAACAACCAAGAACCTACAGTTTTGGGTTAATGAAGATTTATCAGACAGAACTGTGCATCATTAGTCAAGCAAGAACAATTTATATTTCTTCTCTATTACACAAGAGGCAGAAAGAGCCAGGGCGAAGATTGAAGGAAAATACCATAATGGACTAACCTTTTCCTGGGGTGTAGATGAAATGAGAGTGAACTGCTCTTCAGGTGTAGTTATCTTTAAGCCATTCCTAAAACGTTCACAAGGATAAATACCAGTAGGTTTAACAACCTGTCATTACAGTATCAATCCTCAAATATGAAAAGCAACCTCTTTATTTCAAGAGGAGCAGAAGTCAATTAATGTAAATGCTTGTTTGGTTTTGGGTGCCACCACGGTGGAAAGAAAAAAGAATTCTCTGCTCTGTGCTGAACGATGGGGATGTGTGCAATGAAGATGCCCTTTCATCACCTAATCATGACTTGCCATGATCTTCACAACAGGCCATTTTATTATCAATAGACTACTTTACTGTCTAATGTGCTGGGAGGTGGGCCTCATTATGCAGAATGGGGAGACTGTCTCCCAAGCCTTCCTGAGCTTTTTTTCACATTTAAGGAAGCAACCTGGGTAACAGACTTGGACGGGGTGGGGTGGGGTGGGGAGGGGGGACGCACTTACACACCACCAGCTTCTTCAGACAGTGGCTCTGCCCACAGCGTGGCCAGAGGGAAAACATGGTGCGTGGAGAACTGAAACAGAGAACACGGAGGCACTTTTATGAAAGCCCATGTAGACCTCGGGGTCTCTGCCCGTATCCCCTTCATGTCATTACCCCACATGGGCCCTGCAATCTCTGCTGCAGAACCCCTTGAAATAGTTAAGTCCATGTAGGTGCCACCAATTCTGCCACATTGTCCCCATAACACAGCTAACCCAAAGGGCCTTGCCATCTCTGCTGCAGGGCCCTCTTCACATGTCTGAAACTAAGAAGTTCAAGCTGGAAACTTAAGAAGTTCTCTGAAATCCAGCGCATACAGAAATCCATGCTGTAGCTAAATAGCCTCTTTTTTTTTAAATTATTATTATACTTTAAGTTCTAGGGTACATGTGCACAACGTGCAGGTTTGTTACATATGTATACATGTGCCATGTTGGTGTGCTGCACCCATTAACTCATCATTTAACATTAGGTATATCTCCTAATGCTATCCCTCCCCCATCCCCCGACCCCACAACAGTCCCCGGAGTGTGATGTTCCCCTTCCTGTGTCCATGTGTTCTCATTGTTCAGTTCCCACCTATGAGTGAGAACATGCAGTGTTTAGTTTTTTGTCCTTGCGATAGTTTGCTGAGAATGATGGCTAGCCTCTTTTAGTCAACAGTTTCAGTAAAATCACACTAGTTTTGAACATAAACTGATAGTACAGTTAATAAGGATAGGAGTCCAGCTTTCAGGGATTCTTTAAAGGTTAGGAATCCAGCCTACCTGGGCATGGACCAGGGCATCATTAAAGAGAATGAACCAATTCACAGAAAACCTCCCAGCATGCTGCAGAGACAGGGCTCGGTTACTACTCTCACACAGCAGTCGACGCTCTGGCTTCCTCAAGGAATCCTGGAATTAAAGACAAATATAATACTAGGTCAAACAATCAAAACTATTTTAACATGTAAAGAGAAAATAAAACAGACACAAATCACATTTAAGGGAATTTGCTGGTCGTAGCTTAGCTTGGTGTAAAATCTAAATTTATACGGGATCTAAACACTTCACAAAATTAGAGCTCGAAGGAGATTAAAAAGAAGACAAAAAAACTAAAGAAGGGAGTAAGTCTTCAGAGAGGGTTTCTAGAAATGAGAGAAGGAATTTAGAGTACCCAATGGTATCGTCCTTAGACATTTTAGGAAAGGGGTCATTAAAAGGTTATTACCATAAACAAGTGAGGAACAGAGAAAAGTATATCAATTGTTATCGAAATGGTTGCTGTTTGCTAGGGTAACAAATGACAACTGGCATGGCTTACCGTCATTTTTCCGGGGAAGGTCTTCCAGAAGCCCAGTGTGTATTCTGCTTCCTTCCTTTTCCTGCCGAGATGGAGAGCAAGACACTCATAACAAGAACTGGAATCCTGCAGTTTCTGATATTCTGGAGATGCCTACAGGGCAAAAATTAAAGAGGAAAAAGAAAAAGAACATAAAACCATTATCCAGAATCTGTAGCCTCAGTCTGCTTTAGATATACAGTATTAGATGTAGGGGAAAATTTGGCCCAAGAGCATAAGTAGCACACTGCAGGAGACTGGGAAAAGGAGACTGGTTTCAGAAAAATTCTTCTACATAAAAGTACATATGAAATAGGGGCATAACTCAGGGGAGAGAGACAAAACCTGGCAGTTAGTGAAGAGAGCAGCAGAGACCCCAGGATAGGGCAGGAGTTCTCAAATGTTTTGGTCTCGGGATCCCTTTATTTTTCTTATGTGGACTGTATCTATTGATATTTACCATATTAGAATATAAAATTAAAAAATGTTAAAAGCTTTTATTAATTCACGTACAAAAATTTTTTAGTGGTAGGGTGCGGTGGCTCACGCCCGTAATCCCAGCACTTTGGGAGGCTGAGGTGGGCAGATCACGAGGTCAGGAGATCAAGAGCAATCCTGGCTTACACGGTAAAACCCCGTATCCACTAAAAAAATACAAAAAATTAGCCGGGTGTGGTGGCGGGCACCTGTAGTCCCAGCTACTCGGGAGGCTGACGCAGGAGAATGGTGTGAATCCGGGAGGCGGAGCTTGCAGTGAGCTGAGATGCACCACTGCACTCCAGCCTGGGCAACAGAGCAAGACTCAGTCTCAAAAAAAAAAAAAAAAAAATTTTTTTTGTGAGAAAAGTGGCAATGGTCCACATTTTTTCAAATCTCTTTATTATCTGGCTTTAAAAATGACAGCTGGACTTTTATATCAGCTTTTGCATTTAATCTGTTATATGTTGTTTGGTTAAAACCTATGAAGAAAATGTGGCCTAAAGGTATATATCTGGAATAGAGGGAAGCATTTTAATAGCCATTTCAAATAAATGTGGATATTCTCCTTTGATACTATATTAAAACTTGCTATGTGGTAGATCCTTAAAGGGAGCTGCAATGTAGAATCTGAAACCACAGCAATGAGCTTTTTATACCCTGTGATGTTAAAATCCAGGGGTCTATCGTGCACTTTGAATGAGTCTTTTACCATCTATGACTTTGTACCATCTATGATTGTGGATTGGACATACGGAAAATATTGGTTGACTGAATTATGCAGATCTTCCAAATGTTGATACCTTTTTTCTACAACATCAAAAATCACAGGATAATAGAACTACCAATCTCATGAGATAAAGTCCTAAGTATCAGGAAACTGTCAGACTCACAGTGTCAGATCCATCTCTAACATTCTAATTTTCGCTTAAAAGTTGGGATTTTATTATTGGCAACAAATACTATCAGTTGATCTCTTTGAAATCACAGGTTCATTTACTCATTTCTGAGAAAATATCTGCCAATATCCAAATCTGAAAAATCAGTTTATCTGTCAATTGTCCTTTCAAGTTTAAAAAAAAAAAAAAAGCAACCCATTTATTTCAAGAGGAGCTCTCAACTCAACAATCACAATCGTGTTTTTCTTGAAAAACCACCACACTTCAGCATGCAGCAGAGCTGCTTTACATGTACTTTGCACGTCACCACACATAATAGGACATTCTTAAGTGAAATTGTATTTTAACTGCAAGTGCATGGCAGTGAAGAATGCAGTGACTACTAGTATAGGCTGGTGCCACTGCCTTGATTCCTACCAAGGAGCCAGCAGTCTTACCCACCTTAACTTTTGCACCATCAATGTAAATGACAACACAGTGGAAAAAGCAAATATCTTAGTATTGTCATGAAAATAGTTTTGACCTTGTGAACCCCTTGAAATGGTCTTTGGAAGCCCCAGCGGTCTGCAAAACAACTACTGGGATGGGTGTAACTGCTACGCCATGTAGCGAGGGAGCAGAGGGTAAGATTAAAGGATGATCTCTCACGTTCATGAGTAATTACTTTACTTGCCACAATTCTGAGAGTCACTCATTTTCATTTTTTCCATTCATTTAAGAAACATTTAATGAGTATCTACCACATATAAAACACTCTGCTAGAGTGCTGGGGAAAAAAAATAAGGTATGATCTTTGTACCATAATTAGGCAGACAAGATAGAAAAACGTACCAGAATAATGCAGTGACTTTGTTAATAGGTTATATATCATAAAAGACAATCTAGAAAAGTAGGTTAAGAGGTCAGATTCTGGAACCAGAGCCTGGATATTAATTCTAGCTCCGCCAATTCTCAGCTGTGTCTCAATTATCTCATCTGTAAAAGGCTGATGATAAAATCGGTATAATAATACCTACTTCACCGAGTTGATGTGGGGATTAAATGAATACATATAACTTGCTTAGAACAGTGCCTGGCAAATAGAATTCATTCAATAAAAGTATCATTATTATTTTTATATGCAGACATTTAAAAAATACATATATGTGTACACACATATATGATGTCAAGGCTGTGCCTTAGACTTACTAAATTATAATGTATAGTGGTGGAATACAGGCAGGTTTGTTTTGAAAAAGCTTCCACAGTTGATTTTGACCCCCTGTGATAAGGATAAGGGCCACTGATATAACACGAGAAGCGAATAATAGAAAGTGTTAGCAAAACACAGGGTAAATAATCCTTCAGAGATGGATAGGGGAAAGAGAACCAATATAGTCAAAGAGGGCTTTATTTTCATGATAAAATGACTTTTGTCCCAGAATGAGGATGGGAGTGGGAGTGTTTCAGGAAGGAAATATAAAGCACATGAAAGCTACATCCAGGGAAACTGAACTCTGACTCTCAACAATTCTAAGCTGATCTGGTGGAAAATTTTTTTATTAATTGAGGCCATATTGAGATGAAAGCTGTATCTCATTGGGATATTTGATAGGCCAAACCTTCACAGCTAAAGCTAGATGAGTTTAAAGACCTTGTAGGTCTTTTCTTTAGTCTGGTTTCACAGTAGGCTCAAATGTAGAAAGCCTACATCAATCAGTTCCTGGGTCACTCTGAGGGGTGAAATCTGTTTAGATCAAGAGACAGACCCAAAGACTAAGAAGATTCTAAACCTATAAGGGGCCAGCGTGGTGGCTCATGCCTGTAATCCCAGCACTTTCGGAGGCCAAGGCAGGCCAATCACTTGAGGTCAGGAGTTCGAGGCCAGCCTGGCCAACATGTTGATCTCCCATCTCTACTAAAAATACAAAAAAAAAAAAAAGTAGCCGGTGTTGTGGCACACACCTGTAATCTCAGCTACTCAGGAGGCTGAGGCATGAGAATCACTTGAACCTGGGAGGTGGAGGTTGCAGTGAGCCAAGATTGCGCCACTGCACTCCAGCCCCAGTGACAGAACGAGACTCTGTCTCAAAAACAAACAACAACAACAAAAAAACCTACAAGAGACTTTGGAGTCATTATAATTTCTCTAGAAACTTTCAGGGTAGAAACAAAATGAAATCACACATTTCGATGGGATTTGAAAGGTGAATGTCTCAGGACCAGCTTTAACATACATCTATATCCTAGTGTGGTGCTAACTTCCTAGGATTCCACCTAACTAGTTTTATGTAAGAGTGGACCAGTTAACATTTGAGAAAATCCTGTAACACTGATTCCTCTCAGCATTTGCTAAGGTAACCTAAACACCTGGCATAAAGTCTAGCATGAATCCAGGCTGGGTAACACCCCTGCGTTACAGGTGTGTGCCATTATACAGAAAGCCAGGGCTTTAAAGAGCTCTGTTTAACTCATAGTCAGCATGCATCCAATAAATTTTGACAACCACTGAATGAGTAGCATCTGATAGAGTCTCAACTTTAGACAAAGTTTCATAAAATGAATACAGTTTATTCATCTTGATAAGGCCCTAAAAGGAAACTGAATCCACAGAAAACTCAATTTATCTACAGTCATACTTTCCTCTGTCATTTCCCTGAAGAAAATTAAATTAATTAGACACATGTAAATTTTAAATTACTGGAGTTCCAGATCTTGTGGTGGCATAATCCATACAAACAACTATGATCCTTGGCTTTCCAAATGTCCAAAGAGGTATACATGGGAGCTTACCACTTCAAAACAAGTAGCAAGCTTTAGCAAAACTTTTGCGTAATTATGAAGTCGTCTGATTGGCAAGAAAAACAAAGTATTCAGTATTTCCATCAACTGAGTGTTTTCATCATTCACTTCTGACAAATCTTGCAACAGCTCTTGGTTTTTATTTAGGAAATCGCTAGAGGTAGAGGAAAAAAAAATTTAGTTAATCATTTTGGAATTGGTAATACGTACATTAAATAAAAAATTTCACTAGAAAGTACCTCTTTCAGAATGCACATTTTTTAGGTGCTGTGAAAGTAGAAATACAATGAAATAAGCCAGATACAATTAAAAGAATTTCCCTATCTATAAGACATGATTTTTTTAAGTATAAAAAGTAGCAAATGGTAGCAATACAAATGGTTAATCACAGACTTGTGCCTATATTCTAGAAAATGAATCATGCATCCAACAATTTAAGGTGAATAATCAGAGACCAGCTGACACCATTACCTGTTAATTTCAAAGCCAAAAGTCACAGCAATAAATGGCAAGACTAATTGTTCTAGGCAGCTGTGCTAAATAGAATCACTGGAAGAAAAGCAAAGCTCCTTGCTCCAACAGAATTAGTGTGGATATTAAAACACTTCTAATTTCTTCTTTTTTCCTTCAATTGTTGATCACCTAATAAGAGTTTATTATAGGAAAGTAATAAAAAGCTGCAAGAACTAGTATTACAGTTAACAAGAAAAAATAAAGATGATTATATGTGAAGATTTCAATGCTGAGATCTTCAAAAGCACTTCAAACTGAAGCCAAAAATTAGCTAATATTCAGTTTTTAATAAATTCATTGTTAAAATTTTATTCCAAATTTTAATGCTGATCAATAACCCATTAAGGCTTAGCTCACCAAACCAAAATACTTAATGGTAAAGCAGTAAGAGTTGGTGAGCTGGGTGCCGTGGTTCACACCTGCGATCCCAGCACTTTGGGCTGCCAAGGTGGGTGGATAGCTTGAGCCCGGGAGTTTGAGACCAGCCTGAGCAACATTAACAAAACCCTGTCTCTGCAAAAAATACAAAAATTTGCCAGGCATGGAAGCGCACACCTGTAGTCCCAGCTGCTCAGGTGGCTGAGGCAGGAGGATTATTTGAGCACAGGAAGTTGAGGCTGTAGTGAGCTGGGGTTGTGCCACTGCACACCAGCCCGGGTGACCAGCCTGTCTCAAAAAAAAAAAGAAAAAGAAAAAGATCTTAGATAGACTGCCCAGATTTTATTTATATTTGGCTGGTGCTAATGTTCCTACTTCTTTCTCCATGTTCTACTGCAGAGATCAGCTGAGGACTTATTTAATTTTACACAAGTGTTCTGCTTTGACCTGCTCCTGAGAGACGGAGGTAAGATATAGTGAACACAAACTCCCTTGGACCATAATTCTCAATACCCAGTACCCAGTCTACAGTAGACCAGAAATGTTCCAACTCTTGTGAACTCCATTACTTTCCAGGACTCACTCATGTCCTTACCTATGATCTTCCCTGAAAGAGGCCAAGCCACACTCCTAAGAAATCTGAACCAGAAACCATCTCTGATCAGCTTATCTTTTCTTGGGAGTTTTTAATCTAATAGTGGCAATATCACTCTTTCCTTATATGGCAAGGTCTGTACTTTTTGCTCAGATTTTTTAAATAAAAAAAATTAAAGGTAGAAACAACCTAAGTGTCCATCAGCAGATGAACTGATTGATAAAATGTGGTAACGTGTACATACAAGAGAATATTATTCAGCCATAAAATGGAATGAAATTTTGACGTATGCTACAACATGAATGAACCCTGAAAATACTATGCTTAAAGAAATAAGCCAGAAGCCAGACACAGAAGGACAAATAAATACATGATTCGACTCATATAAGGTACCTAGAATAGGCTAACTCAAACAGAGAGGAAGTAGAATAGAGGTTACCACAGCCAGGCAGACAGGGGGAGACAGTATGGGGGGAGTTATTATTTATCATGCACTGAGTTTTTCTCGGAGATAATGAAAAAATAGTGATGGTTATACAACATTGTGAATGTATTTGATGCCCCTTAATTGTACACTTATCAGTGTACAATTAGTGTACAATTAAGATTAAAATGATAAATATGACATTACATATATTTTATCATATTAAGAAAAAAACCTGCATGATAATCAAACCACCAGGCAAGCCTGATGTGAGCAGCTGAGTGATCAATTAGATGAATGATAAGTGCTTGCACATCATCATCCAAGATCCACTAACAGCCATGTGGGCAGCCTAGCTGTGCTCTAGACATTCTCAAACTCTCCTCGGAAAATGAAATCTTTACGGTAATTTTAAATATTGACTTTGTAAATAGAAATTGGAAAAAGATGTCATTGCTGCCTTTAACTATGTAAAGCCCAGGCTCTGGGCATGGTGCTGTGCAAAAGGCAAGAGGCTTTCAACTTATGTCATCTCATTTTCCTGCTCTAACAAGGTCAATTCTTCAGTACTGTGAATCTAACTCGGAAATACTAGAGGAAGGTCAACAGCAGCAGAACAAGGAACCAGGGTCAGTAACTGCTGTAGCCCTTCAGGAAGCCCAGAAGCTTTCCATTTAAACTGTCACAAGTCTCCATCTATTTTTTGCATCTTCCTGTAATTAAACTTGCTTTTCTTCAAGCATTACTATTTGCAAAAATAACTATTGCATTTTCTTTCTGCTCCATTTAATTATTGGTTTGGCTACAGCCCCATTTTCTCCTATTTTCTTTGGCTATGATTCAGCATTTCACCAACATTATAGGTTAACTAAGCTATTTTAGTCATTATAATAAAGATATTTAAAACAATAAATATAAAATCAGTAATAACAAATGTAAACTTCAAAACCAGAAGTTCTCAAATGTAAACAACAACAACAACAAACAGTAAGTCCACCCATTTGCTGCTTATAAGAAGTATACCAAAACAATGCAGACGGGCTGAAAGTAAAAGAATGGAAAATGGTGGTGTATTAAGATCAAGAATTTTAAAGTTACTACATAAAGTTAAAGACATATTCTTGAAACTGTCATTTTAAAAAAATAAAGGCCAAACCCCTATATTTTGGAAATCAACAAGCGTGTGAGTCCAATAATCCATAATGGAATAGAAAAATACTTTCAAAAATATTTAGAACTGAATGACTATAAAAACAAAACGTATTAAGACTTGTAAGAGATGGCCGAATAGGAACAGCTCCGGTCTCCAGCTCCCAGCCCCAGCGACACAGAAGACAGGTGATTTCTGCATTTCTGCTTGAGGTACTGGTTTCATCTCACTAGGGAGTGCCTAACAGCGGGTGCAGGACAGTCGGTGAAGCTCACTGTGCGCCAGCCGAAGCAGGGCGAGGCATTGCCTCACTCGGGAAGCGCAAGGGGTCAGGGAGTTCCCTTTCCTAGTCAAAGAAAGGGGAAACAGACGGCACCTGGAATATCGGGTCAGTCCCATCCTAATACTGCGCTTTTCCAACGGGCCTGGAAAACGGCACACTAGGAGATTGTGTCCCGCACCTGGCTCGGAGGGTCCTATGCCCACGGAGTCTCGCTGATTGCTAGCACAGCAGTCTGAGATCAAGCTGCAAGGCGGCAGCGAGGCTGGGGGAGGGGCGCCCGCCATTGCCCAGGCTTGCTTAGGTAAACAAAGCAGCCAGGAAGCTCGAACTGGGTGGAGCCCACCACAGCTCAAGGAGGCCTGCCTGCCTCTGTAGGCTCCACCTCTGGGGGCAGGGCACAGACAAACAAAAACTCAGCAAGAACCTCCACAGACTTAAATGTCCCTGTCTGACTGACAGCTTTTTTTTTTT